>NW_027225718.1:0-101116 GCF_038994185.2 Dermacentor albipictus | reverse complement strand
GCCAAAAGCGTCATTTGCATGCATATCGTGTGGTTTTGCAGAAAACAGCAATCTCGTCTACCAAAAGTGTCGTATTCATGCTTAAAACGCGTTTTAGCACAAATCCATGTGCGGGTTCTAAAAAGAGCAGCATTGGCATGCTTTTCACGTCGTTTGGTAGAAATCCACACGCGCGTTCTTCCAAAAGCGTCATTTGCATGCATATCGTGTGGTTTTGCAGAAAACTGCAATCTCGTCTACCAAAAGTGTCGTATTCGTGCTTAAAACGCGTTTTGGCACAAATCCATGTGCGGGTGCTAAAAAGAGCAGCATTGGCATGCTTTTCACGTCGTTTGGTAGAAATCCACACGCGCGTTCTGCCAAAAGCGTCATTTGCATGCAAATCGTGTGGTTTTGCAGAAAACTGCAATCTCGTCTACCAAAAGTGTCGTATTCATGCTTAAAACGCGTTTTGGCACAAATTCATGTGCGGGTTCTAAAAAGAGCAGCATTGGCATGCTTTTCACGTCGTTTGGTAGAAATCCACACGCGCGTTCTGCCAAAAGCGTCATTTGCATGCATATCGTGTGGTTTTGCAGAAAACAGCAATATCGTCTACCAAAAGTGTCGTATTCATGCTTAAAACGCGTTTTGGCACAAATCCATGTGCGGGTTCTAAAAAGAGCAGCATTGGCATGCTTTTCACGTCGTTTGGTAGAAATCCACACGCGCGTTCTGCCAAAAGCGTCATTTGCATGCATATCGTGTGGTTTTGCAGAAAACTGCAATCTCGTCTACCAAAAGTGTCGTATTCATGCTTAAAACGCGTTTTGGCACAAATCCAAGTGCGGGTGCTAAAAAGAGCAGCATTGGCGCGCTTTTCACGTCGTTTGGTAGAAATCCACACGCGCGTTCTGCCAAAAGCGTCATTTGCATGCATATCGTGTGGTTTTGCAGAAAACTGCATCCTCGTCTACCAAAAGTGTCGTATTCATGCTTAAAACGCGTTTTGGCACAAATCCATGTGCGGGTTCTAAAAAGAGCAGCATTGGCATGCTTTTCACGTCGTTTGGTAGAAATCCACACGCGCGTTCTGCCAAAAGCGTCATTTGCATGCATATCGTGTGGTTTTGCAGAAAACTGCAATCTCGTCTACCAAAAGTGTCGTATTCATGCTTAAAACGCGTTTTGGCACAAATCCATGTGCGGGTGCTAAAAAGAGCAGCATTGGCATGCTTTTCACGTCGTTTGGTAGAAATCCACACGCGCGTTCTGCCAAAAGCGTCATTTGCATGCAAATCGTGTGGTTTTGCAGAAAACTGCAATCTCGTCTACCAAAAGTGTCGTATTCATGCTTAAAACGCGTTTTGGCACAAATTCATGTGCGGGTTCTAAAAAGAGCAGCATTGGCATGCTTTTCACGTCGTTTGGTAGAAATCCACACGCGCGTTCTGCCAAAAGCGTCATTTGCATGCATATCGTGTGGTTTTGCAGAAAACAGCAATCTCGTCTACCAAAAGTGTCGTATTCATGCTTAAAACGCGTTTTGGCACAAATCCATGTGCGGGTTATAAAAAGAGCAGCATTGGCATGCTTTTCACGTCGTTTGGTAGAAATCCACACGCGCGTTCTGCCAAAAGCGTCATTTGCATGCATATCGTGTGGTTTTGCAGAAAACTGCAATCTCGTCTACCAAAAGTGTCGTATTCATGCTTAAAACGCGTTTTGGCACAAATCCAAGTGCGGGTGCTAAAAAGAGCAGCATTGGCACGCTTTTCACGTCGTTTGGTAGAAATCCACACGCGCGTTCTGCCAAAAGCGTCATTTGCATGCAAATCGTGTGGTTTTGCAGAAAACTGCAATCTCGTCTACCAAAAGTGTCGTATTCATGCTTAAAACGCGTTTTGGCACAAATCCATGTGCGGGTTCTAAAAAGAGCAGCATTGGCATGCTTTTCACGTCGTTTGGTAGAAATCCACACGCGCGTTCTGCCAGAAGCGTCATTTGCATGCATATCGTGTGGTTTTGCAGAAAACTGCAATCTCGTCTACCAAAAGTGTCGTATTCATGCTTAAAACGCGTTTTGGCACAAATCCAAGTGCGGGTGCTAAAAAGAGCAGCATTGGCACGCTTTTCACGTCGTTTGGTAGAAATCCACACGCGCGTTCTGCCAAAAGCGTCATTTGCATGCAAATCGTGTGGTTTTGCAGAAAACTGCAATCTCGTCTACCAAAAGTGTCGTATGCATGCTTAAAACGCGTTTTGGCACAAATTCATGTGCGGGTTCTAAAAAGAGCAGCATTGGCATGCTTTTCACGTCGTTTGGTAGAAATCCACACGCGCGTTCTGCCAAAAGCGTCATTTGCATGCATATCGTGTGGTTTTGCAGAAAACAGCAATCTCGTCTACCAAAAGTGTCGTATTCATGCTTAAAACGCGTTTTGGCACAAATCCATGTGCGGGTTCTAAAAAGAGCAGCATTGGCATGCTTTTCACGTCGTTTGGTAGAAATCCACACGCGCGTTCTGCCAAAAGCGTCATTTGCATGCAAATCGTGTGGTTTTGCAGAAAACTGCAATCTCGTCTACCAAAAGTGTCGTATTCATGCTTAAAACGCGTTTTGGCACAAATTCATGTGCGGGTTCTAAAAAGAGCAGCATTGGCATGCTTTTCACGTCGTTTGGTAGAAATCCACACGCGCGTTCTGCCAAAAGCGTCAATTGCATGCAAATCGTGTGGTTTTGCAGAAAACTGCAATCTCGTCTACCAAAAGTGTCGTATTCATGCCTAAAACGCGTTTTGGCACAAATTCATGTGCGGGTTCTAAAAAGAGCAGCATTGGCATGCTTTTCACGTCGTTTGGTAGAAATCCACACGCGCGTTCTGCCAAAAGCGTCATTTGCATGCATATCGTGTGGTTTTGCAGAAAACTGCAATCTCGTCTACCAAAAGTGTCGTATTCATGCTTAAAACGCGTTTTGGCACAAATCCATGTGCGGGTTCTAAAAAGAGCAGCATTGGCATGCTTTTCACGTCGTTTGGTAGAAATCCACACGCGCGTTCTGCCAAAAGCGTCATTTGCATGCATATCGTGTGGTTTTGCAGAAAACTGCAATCTCGTCTACCAAAAGTGTCGTATTCATGCTTAAAACGCGTTTTGGCACAAATCCAAGTGCGGGTGCTAAAAAGAGCAGCATTGGCACGCTTTTCACGTCGTTTGGTAGAAATCCACACGCGCGTTCTGCCAAAAGCGTCATTTGCATGCAAATCGTGTGGTTTTGCAGAAAACTGCAATCTCGTCTACCAAAAGTGTCGTATGCATGCTTAAAACGCGTTTTGGCACAAATTCATGTGCGGGTTCTAAAAAGAGCAGCATTGGCATGCTTTTCACGTCGTTTGGTAGAAATCCACACGCGCGTTCTGCCAAAAGCGTCATTTGCATGCATATCGTGTGGTTTTGCAGAAAACAGCAATCTCGTCTACCAAAAGTGTCGTATTCATGCTTAAAACGCGTTTTGGCACAAATCCATGTGCGGGTTCTAAAAAGAGCAGCATTGGCATGCTTTTCACGTCGTTTGGTAGAAATCCACACGCGCGTTCTGCCAAAAGCGTCATTTGCATGCATATCGTGTGGTTTTGCAGAAAACTGCAATCTCGTCTACCAAAAGTGTCGTATTCATGCTTAAAACGCGTTTTGGCACAAATCCATGTGCGGGTGCTAAAAAGAGCAGCATTGGCATGCTTTTCACGTCGTTTGGTAGAAATCCACACGCGCGTTCTGCCAAAAGCGTCATTTGCATGCATATCGTGTGGTTTTGCAGAAAACTGCAATCTCGTCTACCAAAAGTGTCGTATTCATGCTTAAAACGCGTTTTGGCACAAATCCAAGTGCGGGTGCTAAAAAGAGCAGCATTGGCACGCTTTTCACGTCGTTTGGTAGAAATCCACACGCGCGTTCTGCCAAAAGCGTCATTTGCATGCAAATCGTGTGGTTTTGCAGAAAACTGCAATCTCGTCTACCAAAAGTGTCGTATGCATGCTTAAAACGCGTTTTGGCACAAATTCATGTGCGGGTTCTAAAAAGAGCAGCATTGGCATGCTTTTCACGTCGTTTGGTAGAAATCCACACGCGCGTTCTGCCAAAAGCGTCATTTGCATGCATATCGTGTGGTTTTGCAGAAAACAGCAATCTCGTCTACCAAAAGTGTCGTATTCATGCTTAAAACGCGTTTGGGCACAAATCCATGTGCGGGTTCTAAAAAGAGCAGCATTGGCATGCTTTTCACGTCGTTTGGTAGAAATCCACACGCGCGTTCTGCCAAAAGCGTCATTTGCATGCATATCGTGTGGTTTTGCAGAAAACTGCAATCTCGTCTACCAAAAGTGTCGTATTCATGCTTAAAACGCGTTTTGGCACAAATCCATGTGCGGGTTCTAAAAAGAGCAGCATTGGCATGCTTTTCACGTCGTTTGGTAGAAATCCACACGCGCGTTCTGCCAAAAGCGTCATTTGCATGCATATCGTGTGGTTTTGCAGAAAACTGCAATCTCGTCTACCAAAAGTGTCGTATTCATGCTTAAAACGCGTTTTGGCACAAATCCAAGTGCGGGTGCTAAAAAGAGCAGCATTGGCACGCTTTTCACGTCGTTTGGTAGAAATCCACACGCGCGTTCTGCCAAAAGCGTCATTTGCATGCAAATCGTGTGGTTTTGCAGAAAACTGCAATCTCGTCTACCAAAAGTGTCGTATTCATGCTTAAAACGCGTTTTAGCACAAATTCATGTGCGGGTTCTAAAAAGAGCAGCATTGGCATGCTTTTCACGTCGTTTGGTAGAAATCCACACGCGCGTTCTGCCAAAAGCGTCATTTGCATGCATATCGTGTGGTTTTGCAGAAAACAGCAATCTCGTCTACCAAAAGTGTCGTATTCATGCTTAAAACGCGTTTTGGCACAAATCCATGTGCGGGTTCTAAAAAGAGCAGCATTGGCATGCTTTTCACGTCGTTTGGTAGAAATCCACACGCGCGTTCTGCCAAAAGCGTCATTTGCATGCATATCGTGTGGTTTTGCAGAAAACTGCAATCTCGTCTACCAAAAGTGTCGTATTCATGCTTAAAACGCGTTTTGGCACAAATCCAAGTGCGGGTGCTCAAAAGAGCAGCATTGGCACGCTTTTCACGTCGTTTGGTAGAAATCCACACGCGCGTTCTGCCAAAAGCGTCATTTGCATGCAAATCGTGTGGTTTTGCAGAAAACTGCAATCTCGTCTACCAAAAGTGTCGTATTCATGCTTAAAACGCGTTTTGGCACAAATTCATGTGCGGGTTCTAAAAAGAGCAGCATTGGCATGCTTTTCACGTCGTTTGGTAGAAATCCACACGCGCGTTCTGCCAAAAGCGTCATTTGCATGCAAATCGTGTGGTTTTGCAGAAAACTGCATCCTCGTCTACCAAAAGTGTCGTATTCATGCTTAAAACGCGTTTTGGCACAAATCCATGTGCGGGTGCTAAAAAGAGCAGCATTGGCATGCTTTTCACGTCGTTTGGTAGAAATCCACACGCGCGTTCTGCCAAAAGCGTCATTTGCATGCATATCGTGTGGTTTTGCAGAAAACTGCAATCTCGTCTACCAAAAGTGTCGTATTCATGCTTAAAACGCGTTTTGGCACAAATCCATGTGCGGGTTCTAAAAAGAGCAGCATTGGCATGCTTTTCACGTCGTTTGGTAGAAATCCACACGCGCGTTCTGCCAAAAGCGTCATTTGCATGCAAATCGTGTGGTTTTGCAGAAAACTGCAATCTCGTCTACCAAAAGTGTCGTATTCATGCTTAAAACGCGTTTTGGCACAAATTCATGTGCGGGTTCTAAAAAGAGCAGCATTGCCATGCTTTTCACGTCGTTTGGTAGAAATCCACACGCGCGTTCTGCCAAAAGCGTCATTTGCATGCATATCGTGTGGTTTTGCAGAAAACTGCATCCTCGTCTACCAAAAGTGTCGTATTCATGCTTAAAACGCGTTTTGGCACAAATCCATGTGCGGGTGCTAAAAAGAGCAGCACTGGCATGCTTTTCACGTCGTTTGGTAGAAATCCACACGCGCGTTCTGCCAAAAGCGTCATTTGCATGCATATCGTGTGGTTTTGCAGAAAACTGCAATCTCGTCTACCAAAAGTGTCGTATTCATGCTTAAAACGCGTTTTGGCACAAATCCAAGTGCGGGTGCTAAAAAGAGCAGCATTGGCGCGCTTTTCACGTCGTTTGGTAGAAATCCACACGCGCGTTCTGCCAAAAGCGTCATTTGCATGCAAATCGTGTGGTTTTGCAGAAAACTGCATCCTCGTCTACCAAAAGTGTCGTATTCATGCTTAAAACGCGTTTTGGCACAAATCCATGTGCGGGTGCTAAAAAGAGCAGCACTGGCATGCTTTTCACGTCGTTTGGTAGAAACCCACACGCGCGTTCTGCCAAAAGCGTCATTTGCATGCATATCGTGTGGTTTTGCAGAAAACTGCAATCTCGTCTACCAAAAGTGTCGTATTCATGCTTAAAACGCGTTTTGGCACAAATCCAAGTGCGGGTGCTAAAAAGAGCAGCATTGGCGCGCTTTTCACGTCGTTTGGTAGAAATCCACACGCGCGTTCTGCCAAAAGCGTCATTTGCATGCATATCGTGTGGTTTTGCAGAAAACTGCATCCTCGTCTACCAAAAGTGTCGTATTCATGCTTAAAACGCGTTTTGGCACAAATTCATGTGCGGGTTCTAAAAAGAGCAGCATTGGCATGCTTTTCACGTCGTTTGGTAGAAATCCACACGCGCGTTCTGCCAAAAGCGTCATTTGCATGCAAATCGTGTGGTTTTGCAGAAAACTGCATCCTCGTCTACCAAAAGTGTCGTATTCATGCTTAAAACGCGTTTTGGCACAAATCCATGTGCGGGTGCTAAAAAGAGCAGCATTGGCATGCTTTTCACGTCGTTTGGTAGAAATCCACACGCGCGTTCTGCCAAAAGCGTCATTTGCATGCATATCGTGTGGTTTTGCAGAAAACTGCAATCTCGTCTACCAAAAGTGTCGTATTCATGCTTAAAACGCGTTTTGGCACAAATTCATGTGCGGGTTCTAAAAAGAGCAACATTGGCATGCTTTTCACGTCGTTTGGTAGAAATCCACACGCGCGTTCTGCCAAAAGCGTCATTTGCATGCATATCGTGTGGTTTTGCAGAAAACTGCAATCTCGTCTACCAAAAGTGTCGTATTCATGCTTAAAACGCGTTTTGGCACAAATCCATGTGCGGGTTCTAAAAAGAGCAGCATTGGCATGCTTTTCACGTCCTTTGGTAGAAATCCACACGCGCGTTCTGCCAAAAGCGTCATTTGCATGCAAATCGTGTGGTTTTGCAGAAAACTGCAATCTCGTCTACCAAAAGTGTCGTATTCATGCTTAAAACGCGTTTTGGCACAAATTCATGTGCGGGTTCTAAAAAGAGCAGCATTGCCATGCTTTTCACGTCGTTTGGTAGAAATCCACACGCGCGTTCTGCCAAAAGCGTCATTTGCATGCATATCGTGTGGTTTTGCAGAAAACTGCATCCTCGTCTACCAAAAGTGTCGTATTCATGCTTAAAACGCGTTTTGGCACAAATCCATGTGCGGGTGCTAAAAAGAGCAGCATTGGCATGCTTTTCACGTCGTTTGGTAGAAATCACCACGCGCGTTCTGCCAAAAGCGTCATTTGCATGCATATCGTGTGGTTTTGCAGAAAACTGCAATCTCGTCTACCAAAAGTGTCGTATTCATGCTTAAAACGCGTTTTGGCACAAATCCAAGTGCGGGTGCTAAAAAGAGCAGCATTGGCACGCTTTTCACGTCGTTTGGTAGAAATCCACACGCGCGTTCTGCCAAAAGCGTCATTTGCATGCAAATCGTGTGGTTTTGCAGAAAACTGCAATCTCGTCTACCAAAAGTGTCGTATTCATGCTTAAAACGCGTTTTGGCACAAATTCATGTGCGGGTTCTAAAAAGAGCTGCATTGGCATGCTTTTCACGTCGTTTGGTAGAAATCCACACGCGCGTTCTGCCAAAAGCGTCATTTGCATGCATATCGTGTGGTTTTTCAGAAAACTGCAATCTCGTCTACCAAAAGTGTCGGATTCATGCTTAAAACGCGTTTTGGCACAAATCCATGTGCGGGTTCTAAAAAGAGCAGCATTGGCATGCTTTTCACGTCGTTTGGTAGAAATCCACACGCGCGTTCTGCCAAAAGCGTCATTTGCATGCAAATCGTGTGGTTTTGCAGAAAACTGCAATCTCGTCTACCAAAAGTGTCGTATGCATGCTTAAAACGCGTTTTGGCACAAATTCATGTGCGGGTTCTAAAAAGAGCAGCATTGGCATGCTTTTCACGTCGTTTGGTAGAAATCCACACGCGCGTTCTGCCAAAAGCGTCATTTGCATGCATATCGTGTGGTTTTGCAGAAAACAGCAATCTCGTCTACCAAAAGTGTCGTATTCATGCTTAAAACGCGTTTTGGCACAAATCCATGTGCGGGTTCTAAAAAGAGCAGCATTGGCATGCTTTTCACGTCGTTTGGTAGAAATCCACACGCGCGTTCTGCCAAAAGCGTCATTTGCATGCATATCGTGTGGTTTTGCAGAAAACTGCAATCTCGTCTACCAAAAGTGTCGTATTCATGCTTAAAACGCGTTTTGGCACAAATCCATGTGCGGGTGCTAAAAAGAGCAGCATTGGCATGCTTTTCACGTCGTTTGGTAGAAATCCACACGCGCGTTCTGCCAAAAGCGTCATTTGCATGCATATCGTGTGGTTTTGCAGAAAACTGCAATCTCGTCTACCAAAAGTGTCGTATTCATGCTTAAAACGCGTTTTGGCACAAATCCAAGTGCGGGTGCTAAAAAGAGCAGCATTGGCACGCTTTTCACGTCGTTTGGTAGAAATCCACACGCGCGTTCTGCCAAAAGCGTCATTTGCATGCAAATCGTGTGGTTTTGCAGAAAACTGCAATCTCGTCTACCAAAAGTGTCGTATGCATGCTTAAAACGCGTTTTGGCACAAATTCATGTGCGGGTTCTAAAAAGAGCAGCATTGGCATGCTTTTCACGTCGTTTGGTAGAAATCCACACGCGCGTTCTGCCAAAAGCGTCATTTGCATGCATATCGTGTGGTTTTGCAGAAAACAGCAATCTCGTCTACCAAAAGTGTCGTATTCATGCTTAAAACGCGTTTTGGCACAAATCCATGTGCGGGTTCTAAAAAGAGCAGCATTGGCATGCTTTTCACGTCGTTTGGTAGAAATCCACACGCGCGTTCTGCCAAAAGCGTCATTTGCATGCATATCGTGTGGTTTTGCAGAAAACTGCAATCTCGTCTACCAAAAGTGTCGTATTCATGCTTAAAACGCGTTTTGGCACAAATCCATGTGCGGGTTCTAAAAAGAGCAGCATTGGCATGCTTTTCACGTCGTTTGGTAGAAATCCACACGCGCGTTCTGCCAAAAGCGTCATTTGCATGCATATCGTGTGGTTTTGCAGAAAACTGCAATCTCGTCTACCAAAAGTGTCGTATTCATGCTTAAATCGCGTTTTGGCACAAATCCAAGTGCGGGTGCTAAAAAGAGCAGCATTGGCACGCTTTTCACGTCGTTTGGTAGAAATCCACACGCGCGTTCTGCCAAAAGCGTCATTTGCATGCAAATCGTGTGGTTTTGCAGAAAACTGCAATCTCGTCTACCAAAAGTGTCGTATTCATGCTTAAAACGCGTTTTAGCACAAATTCATGTGCGGGTTCTAAAAAGAGCAGCATTGGCATGCTTTTCACGTCGTTTGGTAGAAATCCACACGCGCGTTCTGCCAAAAGCGTCATTTGCATGCATATCGTGTGGTTTTTCAGAAAACAGCAATCTCGTCTACCAAAAGTGTCGTATTCATGCTTAAAACGCGTTTTGGCACAAATCCATGTGCGGGTTCTAAAAAGAGCAGCATTGGCATGCTTTTCACGTCGTTTGGTAGAAATCCACACGCGCGTTCTGCCAAAAGCGCATTTGCATGCATATCGTGTGGTTTTGCAGAAAACTGCAATCTCGTCTACCAAAAGTGTCGTATTCATGCTTAAAACGCGTTTTGGCACAAATCCAAGTGCGGGTGCTAAAAAGAGCAGCATTGGCACGCTTTTCACGTCGTTTGGTAGAAATCCACACGCGCGTTCTGCCAAAAGCGTCATTTGCATGCAAATCGTGTGGTTTTGCAGAAAACTGCAATCTCGTCTACCAAAAGTGTCGTATTCATGCTTAAAACGCGTTTTGGCACAAATTCATGTGCGGGTTCTAAAAAGAGCAGCATTGGCATGCTTTTCACGTCGTTTGGTAGAAATCCACACGCGCGTTCTGCCAAAAGCGTCATTTGCATGCAAATCGTGTGGTTTTGCAGAAAACTGCATCCTCGTCTACCAAAAGTGTCGTATTCATGCTTAAAACGCGTTTTGGCACAAATCCATGTGCGGGTGCTAAAAAGAGCAGCATTGGCATGCTTTTCACGTCGTTTGGTAGAAATCCACACGCGCGTTCTGCCAAAAGCGTCATTTGCATGCATATCGTGTGGTTTTGCAGAAAACTGCAATCTCGTCTACCAAAAGTGTCGTATTCATGCTTAAAACGCGTTTTGGCACAAATCCATGTGCGGGTTCTAAAAAGAGCAGCATTGGCATGCTTTTCACGTCGTTTGGTAGAAATCCACACGCGCGTTCTGCCAAAAGCGTCATTTGCATGCAAATCGTGTGGTTTTGCAGAAAACTGCAATCTCGTCTACCAAAAGTGTCGTATTCATGCTTAAAACGCGTTTTGGCACAAATTCATGTGCGGGTTCTAAAAAGAGCAGCATTGCCATGCTTTTCACGTCGTTTGGTAGAAATCCACACGCGCGTTCTGCCAAAAGCGTCATTTGCATGCATATCGTGTGGTTTTGCAGAAAACTGCATCCTCGTCTACCAAAAGTGTCGTATTCATGCTTAAAACGCGTTTTGGCACAAATCCATGTGCGGGTGCTAAAAAGAGCAGCACTGGCATGCTTTTCACGTCGTTTGGTAGAAATCCACACGCGCGTTCTGCCAAAAGCGTCATTTGCATGCATATCGTGTGGTTTTGCAGAAAACTGCAATCTCGTCTACCAAAAGTGTCGTATTCATGCTTAAAACGCGTTTTGGCACAAATCCAAGTGCGGGTGCTAAAAAGAGCAGCATTGGCGCGCTTTTCACGTCGTTTGGTAGAAATCCACACGCGCGTTCTGCCAAAAGTGTCATTTGCATGCAAATCGTGTGGTTTTGCAGAAAACTGCATCCTCGTCTACCAAAAGTGTCGTATTCATGCTTAAAACGCGTTTTGGCACAAATCCATGTGCGGGTGCTAAAAAGAGCAGCACTGGCATGCTTTTCACGTCGTTTGGTAGAAACCCACACGCGCGTTCTGCCAAAAGCGTCATTTGCATGCATATCGTGTGGTTTTGCAGAAAACTGCAATCTCGTCTACCAAAAGTGTCGTATTCATGCTTAAAACGCGTTTTGGCACAAATCCAAGTGCGGGTGCTAAAAAGAGCAGCATTGGCGCGCTTTTCACGTCGTTTGGTAGAAATCCACACGCGCGTTCTGCCAAAAGCGTCATTTGCATGCATATCGTGTGGTTTTGCAGAAAACTGCATCCTCGTCTACCAAAAGTGTCGTATTCATGCTTAAAACGCGTTTTGGCACAAATTCATGTGCGGGTTCTAAAAAGAGCAGCATTGGCATGCTTTTCACGTCGTTTGGTAGAAATCCACACGCGCGTTCTGCCAAAAGCGTCATTTGCATGCAAATCGTGTGGTTTTGCAGAAAACTGCATCCTCGTCTACCAAAAGTGTCGTATTCATGCTTAAAACGCGTTTTGGCACAAATCCATGTGCGGGTGCTAAAAAGAGCAGCATTGGCATGCTTTTCACGTCGTTTGGTAGAAATCCACACGCGCGTTCTGCCAAAAGCGTCATTTGCATGCATATCGTGTGGTTTTGCAGAAAACTGCAATCTCGTCTACCAAAAGTGTCGTATTCATGCTTAAAACGCGTTTTGGCACAAATTCATGTGCGGGTTCTAAAAAGAGCAACATTGGCATGCTTTTCACGTCGTTTGGTAGAAATCCACACGCGCGTTCTGCCAAAAGCGTCATTTGCATGCATATCGTGTGGTTTTGCAGAAAACTGCAATCTCGTCTACCAAAAGTGTCGTATTCATGCTTAAAACGCGTTTTGGCACAAATCCATGTGCGGGTTCTAAAAAGAGCAGCATTGGCATGCTTTTCACGTCCTTTGGTAGAAATCCACACGCGCGTTCTGCCAAAAGCGTCATTTGCATGCAAATCGTGTGGTTTTGCAGAAAACTGCAATCTCGTCTACCAAAAGTGTCGTATTCATGCTTAAAACGCGTTTTGGCACAAATTCATGTGCGGGTTCTAAAAAGAGCAGCATTGCCATGCTTTTCACGTCGTTTGGTAGAAATCCACACGCGCGTTCTGCCAAAAGCGTCATTTGCATGCATATCGTGTGGTTTTGCAGAAAACTGCATCCTCGTCTACCAAAAGTGTCGTATTCATGCTTAAAACGCGTTTTGGCACAAATCCATGTGCGGGTGCTAAAAAGAGCAGCATTGGCATGCTTTTCACGTCGTTTGGTAGAAATCACCACGCGCGTTCTGCCAAAAGCGTCATTTGCATGCATATCGTGTGGTTTTGCAGAAAACTGCAATCTCGTCTACCAAAAGTGTCGTATTCATGCTTAAAACGCGTTTTGGCACAAATCCAAGTGCGGGTGCTAAAAAGAGCAGCATTGGCACGCTTTTCACGTCGTTTGGTAGAAATCCACACGCGCGTTCTGCCAAAAGCGTCATTTGCATGCAAATCGTGTGGTTTTGCAGAAAACTGCAATCTCGTCTACCAAAAGTGTCGTATTCATGCTTAAAACGCGTTTTGGCACAAATTCATGTGCGGGTTCTAAAAAGAGCTGCATTGGCATGCTTTTCACGTCGTTTGGTAGCAATCCACACGCGCGTTCTGCCAAAAGCGTCATTTGCATGCATATCGTGTGGTTTTTCAGAAAACTGCAATCTCGTCTACCAAAAGTGTCGGATTCATGCTTAAAACGCGTTTTGGCACAAATCCATGTGCGGGTTCTAAAAAGAGCAGCATTGGCATGCTTTTCACGTCGTTTGGTAGAAATCCACACGCGCGTTCTGCCAAAAGCGTCATTTGCATGCATATCGTGTGGTTTTGCAGAAAACTGCAATCTCGTCTACCAAAAGTGTCGTATTCATGCTTAAAACGCGTTTTGGCACAAATTCATGTGCGGGTTCTAAAAAGAGCAGCATTGGCATGCTTTTCACGTCGTTTGGTAGAAATCCACACGCGCGTTCTGCCAAAAGCGTCATTTGCATGCATATCGTGTGGTTTTGCAGAAAACAGCAATCTCGTCTACCAAAAGTGTCGTATTCATGCTTAAAACGCGTTTTGGCACAAATCCATGTACGGGTTCTAAAAAGAGCAGCATTGGCATGCTTTTCACGTCGTTTGGTAGAAATCCACACGCGCGTTCTGCCAAAAGCGTCATTTGCATGCATATCGTGTGGTTTTGCAGAAAACCGCAATCTCGTCTACCAAAAGTGTCGTATTCATGCTTAAAACGCGTTTTGGCACAAATCCAAGTGCGGGTGCTAAAAAGAGCAGCATTGGCACGCTTTTCACGTCGTTTGGTAGAAATCCACACGCGCGTTCTGCCAAAAGCGTCATTTGCATGCAAATCGTGTGGTTTTGCAGAAAACTGCAATCTCGTCTACCAAAAGTGTCGTATTCATGCTTAAAACGCGTTTTGGCACAAATTCATGTGCGGGTTCTAAAAAGAGCAGCATTGGCATGCTTTTCACGTCGTTTGGTAGAAATCCACACGCGCGTTCTGCCAAAAGCGTCATTTGCATGCATATCGTGTGGTTTTGCAGAAAACTGCAATCTCCGTCTACCAAAAGTGTGCTATTCATGCTCAAAACGCAGTTTTGGCACAAATCCATGTGCGGGTTCTAAAAAGAGCAGCATCGGCATGCTTTTCACGTCGCTTTGGTAGAAATCCACCTGCGCGTTCTGCCAAAAGCACCATTTGCATGCATATCGTGTGGTTTTGCAGAAAACTGCATCCGCGTCTACCAAAAGATGCATGTGCATGCTTAAAATGCGTTTTGGCACAAATTCATGTGCGGGTGCTAAAAAGAGCAGCATCGGCATGCTTTTCACGTCGCTTGGTAGAAAGCCACGTGCGCGTTCTGCCAAAAGCACCATTTGCATGAATATCGTGTGGTTTTGCAGAAAACTGCGTCCGCGTCTACCAAAAGATGCATGTGCATGCTTAAAACGCATTTTGGCACAAATCCTTGTGCGGGTGCTAAAAAGAGCAGCATCGGCATGTTTTTCACGTCGTTTGGTAGAAATCCACGTGCGCGTTCTACCATAAGCACCATTTGCATGCATATCGTGTGGTTTTACAGAAAACTGCGTCCGCGGCTACCAAAAGATGCATGTGCTTGCTTAAAACACGTTTTGGCAGAAATCCATGTGCAGGTGCTAAAAAGAGCAGCATCGGCATGCTTTTCACGTCGCTTGGTAGAAATCCACGTGCGCGTTCTCCCAAAAGCACTATTTGCATGCATATCTTGTGGTTTTGCAGAAAACTGCGTCTGCGCCTACCAAAGAATGCATGTGCATGCTTAAAACGCGTTTTGGCACAAATCCATGTGCGGGGGCTAAAAAGAGTAGCATCGGCATGCTTTTCACGTCGCTCGGTATAAATCCACGTGCGCGTTCTGCCAAAAGCACCATTTGCATGCATATCGTGTGGTTTTGCAGAAAACTGCATCCGCGTCTACCAAAGATGCATGTGCATGCTTAAAACGCGTTTTGGCACAAAGCCATGTGCGGGTGCTAGAAAGAGCAGTATCAGCTTGCTTTTCACGTCGTTTGTAGAAATTGACGTGCGCGTTCTGCCAAAAGCACCATTTGCACGCATAGCGTGTGGTTTTGTAGAAAACTGCGTCCGCGTCTACCAAAAGATGCATGTGCATGCTTAAAACGCATTTTGGCACAAATCCATGTGCGGGTGCTAAAAAGAGCAGCATCGGCATGTTTTTCACCTCGTTTGGTAGAAATCCACGTGCGCGTTCTACCATGAGCACCATTTCCATGCATATCGTGTGGTTTTGCAGAAAACTGCGTCCGCGTCTACCAAAAGTTGCATGTGCATGCTTAAAACGCATTTTGGCACAAATCCTTGTGCGGGTGCTAAAAAGAGCAGCATCGGCATGTTTTTCACGTCGTTTGTAGAAATCCACGTGCGCGTTCTACCATAAGCACCATTTGCATGCATATCTTGTGGTTTTGCAGAAAACTGTGTCCGCGTCTACCAAAAGATGCATGTGCTTGCTTAAAACACGTTTTGGCAGAAATCCATGTGCAGGTGCTAAAAAGAGCAGCATCGGCACGCTTTTCACGTCGCTTGGTAGAAATCCACGTGCGCGTTCTCCCAAAAGCACTATTTGCATGCATATCTTGTGGTTTTGCAGAAAACTGCGTCTGCGCCTACCAAAGAATGCATGTGCATGCTTAAAACGCGTTTTGGCACAAATCCATGTGCGGGGGCTAAAAAGAGCAGCATCGGCATGCTTTTCACGTCGCTTGGTATAAATCCACGTGCGCGTTCTGCCAACAGCACCATTTGCATGCATATCGTGTCGTTTTGCAGAAAACTGCGTCCGCGTCTACCAAAAGATGCATGTGCATGCTTAAAACGCGTTTTGGCACAAATCCATGTGCGGGTGCTAAATGAGCAGCATCGGCATGTTTTCACGTCGTTTGTAGAAATCGACGTGCGCGTTCTGCCAAAAGCACCATTTGCATGCATATCGCGTGGTTTTGCAGAAAACTGCGTCCGCGTCTACCAAAAGATGCATGTGCATGCTTAAAACGCATTTTGGCACAAATCCATGTGCGGGTGCTAAAAAGAGCAGCATCGGCATGTTTTTCACCTCGTTTGGTAGAAATCCACGTGCGCGTTCTACCATGAGCACCATTTGCATGCATATCGTGTGGTTTTGCAGAAAACTGCGTCCGCGTCTACCAAAAGATGCATGTGCATGCTTAAAACGCATTTTGGCACAAATCCTTGTGCGGGTGCTAAAAAGAGCAGCATCGGCATGTTTTTCACGTCGTTTGGTAGAAATCCACGTGCGCGTTCTACCATAAGCACCATTTGCATGCATATCGTGTGGTTTTACAGAAAACTGCGTACGCGTCTACCAAAAGATGCATGTGCTTGCTTAAAACACGTTTTGGCAGAAATCCATGTGCAGGTGCTAAAAAGAGCAGCATCGGCATGCTTTTCACGTCGCTTGGTAGAAATCCACGTGCGCGTTCTCCCAAAAGCACTATTTGCATGCATATCTTGTGGTTTTGCAGAAAACTGCGTCTGCGCCTACCAAAGAATGCATGTGCATGCTTGAAACGCGTTTTGGCACAAATCCATGTGCGGGGGCTAAAAAGAGCAGCATTGGCATGCTTTTCACGTCGCTCGGTATAAATCCACGTGCGCGTTCTGCCAAAAGCACCATTTGCATGCATATCGTGTGGTTTTGCAGAAAACTGCGTCCGCGTCTCCTAAAAGATGCATGTGTATGCTTAAAACGCGTTCTGGCACAAATCCATGTGCGGGTGCTAAAAAGAGCAGCATCGGCATGCTTTTCACGTCGCTTGGTAGAAATCCACGTGCGCGTTCTGCCAACAGCACCATTTGCATGCATATCGTGTCGTTTTGCAGAAAACTGCGTCCGCGTCTACCAAAAGATGCATGTGCATGCTTAAAACGCGTTTTGGCACAAATCCATGTGCGGGTGCTAAATGAGCAGCATCGGCATGTTTTCACGTCGTTTGTAGAAATCGACGTGCGCGTTCTGCCAAAAGCACCATTTGCATGCATATCGTGTGGTTTTGCAGAAAACTGCGTCCGCGTCTACCAAAAGATGCATGTGCATGCTTAAAACGCATTTTGGCACAAATCCATGTGCGGGTGCTAAAAAGAGCAGCATCGGCATGCTTTTCACGTGGTTTGGTAGAACTCCACGTGCGCGTTCTGCCAAAAGCATCATTTGCATGCATATGGTGTGGTTTTGCAGAAAACTGCGTCCGCGTCTAACAAAAGATGCATGTGCATGCTTAAAACGCGTTTTGGCACAAATCCATGTGCGGGTGCTAAAAAGAGCAGCATAGGCATGCTTTTCCCGTCGTTTGGTAGAAATCCACGTGCGCGTTCTGCCAGAAGCACCATTTGCATGGATATCGTGTGGTTTTGCAGAAAACTGCATCCCCGTCTACCAAAAGATGCATGTGCATGCTCAAAACGCGTTTTGGCACAAATCCATTTGCAGGTGCAAAAAAGAGCAGCATCGGCACTCTTTTCACGTCCTTTGGTATTAATCCACGTGCGCGTTCTGCCAAAAGCACCATTTGCATGCATATCGCGTGCTTTTGCAGAAAACCGCGTCCGCGTCTACCAAAAGATGCATGTGCATGCTTAAAACGCGTTTTGGCACAAATCCATGTGCGGGTGCTAAAACGAGCAGCATCGGGATGTTTTTCACGTCGTTTGGTAGAAAGCCACGTGCGCGTTCTGCCAAAAGCACCATTTGCATGCATATCGTGTGGTTTTGCAGAAAACTGCGTCCGCGTCTACCAAAAGATGCATGTGCATGCTTAAAACGCGTTTTGGCACGAATCCATGTGCGGGTACTAAAAAGAGCAGCATCGGCATGCTTTACACGTCGTTTGTTAGAAATCCACGTGCGCGTTCTGCCAAAAGTACCATTTGCATGCATGTCGTGTGGTTTTGCAGAAAACTGCGTCCGCGTCTACCAAAAGATGCATGTGCATGCTTAAAACGCGTTTCGGCACAAATCCATGTGCCGGTGCTAAAAAGAGCAGCATCGGCATGCTTTTCCCGTCGTTTGGTAGAAATCCACGTGCGCGTTCTGCCAGAAGCACCATTTGCATGCATATCGTGTGGTTTTGCAGAAAACTGCATCCCCGTCTACCAAAAGTTGCATGTGCATGCTCAAAACGCATTTTGGCACAAATCCATGCGCGGGTGCTAAAAAGAGCAGCATCGGCACTCTTTTCACGTCGTTTGGTAGAAATCCACGTGCGCGTTCTGCCAAAAGCACCATTTGCATGCATATCGTGTGGTTTTGCAGAAAACTGCATCCGCGTCTACCAAAAGATGCATGTGCATGCTTAAAATGCGTTTTGGCACAAATTCATGTGCGGCTGCTAAAAAGAGCAGCATCGGCATGCTTTTCGCGTCGCTTGGTAGAAATCCACGTGCGCGTTCTGCCAAAAGCACCATTTGCATGAATATCGTGTGGTTTTGCAGAAAACTGCGTCAACGTCTACCAAAAGATGCATGTGCATGCTTAAAACGCGTTTTGGCACAAATCCATGTGCGGGTGCTAAAAAGAGCCCCATCGGTATGGTTTTCACGTCGTTTGGTAGAAATCCACTTGCGCGTTCTGCCAAAAGCACCATTTGCATGCATATCGTGTGGTTTTGCAGAAAACTGCGTCCGCGTCTACCAAAAGATGCATGTGCATGCTTAAAACGCGTTTTGGCACAAATCCATGTGCGGGTGCTAAAAAGAGCAGCATCGGCATGCTTTTCACGTCGCTTGGTAGAAATGCACGTGCGCGTTCTGCCAAAAGCACCATTTGCATGCATATCGTGTGGTTTTGCAGAAAACTGCGTCCGCGTCTACCAAAAGATGCATGTGCATGCTTAAAACGCGTTTTGGCACAAATCCATGTGCGGGTGCTAAAAAGAGCAGCATCGGCATGTTTTTCACGTCGTTTGGTAGAAATCCACGTGCGCGTTCTACCATAAGCACCATTTGCATGCATATCGTGTGGTTTTGCAGAAAACTGCGTCCGCGTCTACCAAAAGATGCATGTGCTTGCTTAAAACACGTTTTGGCAGAAATCCATGTGCAGGTGCTAAAAAGAGCAGCATCGGCATGCTTTTCACGTCGCTTGGTAGAAATCTACGTGCGCGTTCTCCCAAAAGCACTATTTGCATGCATATCGTGTGGTTTTGCAGAAAACTGCGTCTGCGCCTACCAAAGAATGCATGTGCATGCTTAAAACACGTTTTGGCACAAATCCATGTGCGGGGGCTAAAAAGAGCAGCATCGGCATGCTTTTCACGTCGCTCGGTATAAATCCACGTGCGCGTTCTGCCAAAAGCACCATTTGCATGCATATCGTGTGGTTTTGCAGAAAACTGCGTCCGCGTCTCCTAAAAGATGCATGTGTATGCTTAAAACGCGTTTTGGCACAAATCCATGTGCGGGTGCTAAAAAGAGCAGCATCGGCATGCTTTTCACGTCGCTTGGTAGAAATCCACGTGCGCGTTCTGCCAACAGCACCATTTGCATGCATATCGTGTTGTTTTGCAGAAAACTGCGTCCGCGTCTACCAAAAGATGCATGTGCATGCTTAAAACGCGTTTTGGCACAAATCCATGTGCGGGTGCTAAATGAGCAGCATCGGCATGTTTTCACGTCGTTTGTAGAAATCGACGTGCGCGTTCTGCCAAAAGCACCATTTGCATGCATATCGTGTGGTTTTGCAGAAAACTGCGTCCGCGTCTACCAAAAGATGCATGTGCATGCTTAAAACGCATTTTGGCACAAATCCATGTGCGGGTGCTAAAAAGAGCAGCATCGGCATGCTTTTCACGTGGTTTGGTAGAAATCCACGTGCGCGTTCTGCCAAAAGCATCATTTGCATGCATAGGGTGTGGTTTTGCAGAAAACTGCGTCCGCGTCTAACAAAAGATGCATGTGCATGCTTAAAACGCGTTTTGGCACAAATCCATGTGCGGGTGCTAAAAAGAGCAGCATTGGCATGCTTTTCACGTCGCTTGGTAGAAATCCACGAGCACGTTCTCCCAAAAGCACCATTTGCATGCATATCGCGTCGTTTTGCAGAAAACTGCGCCGCGTCTACCAAAGATGCATGTGCATGCTTAAAACGAGTTTTGGCACAAATCCATGTGCGGGTGCTAAAAACAGCAGCATCGGCATGCTTTTCACGTCGTTTCGTAGAAATCCACGTGCGCGTTCTGCCAAAAGCACCATTTGTATGCATATCGTGTGGTTTTGCAGAAAACTGCGTCCGCGTCTACCAATAGATGCATGTGCATGCTTAAAACGCGTTTTGGCACAAATCCATGTGCGGGTGCTAAAAAGAGCAGCATCGGCATGCTTTTCACGTCGTTTGGTAGAAATCGACGTGCGCGTTCTGCCAAAAGCACCATTTGCATGCATATCGTGTGCTTTTGCAGAAAACTGTGTCCGCGTCTACCTAAAGATGCGTGTGCATGCTCAAAACGCGTTTTGGCACAAATCCATGTGCGGGTGCTAAAAAGAGCAGCATCGGCATGCTTTTCACGTCGCTTGGTAGAAATCCACGTGCGCGTTCTGCCAAAAGCACCATTTGCATGCATATCGTGTGGTTTTGCAGAAAACTGCATCCGCGTCTACCAAAAGATGCATGTGCATGCTTAAAATGCGTTTTGGCACAAATCCATGTGCGGGTGCTAAAAAGAGCAGCATCGGCATGCTTTTCACGTCGCTTGGTAGAAATCCACGAGCACGTTCTCCCAAAAGCACCATTTGCATGCATATCGCGTCGTTTTGCAGAAAACTGCGCCGCGTCTACCAAAGATGCATGTGCATGCTTAAAACGAGTTTTGGCACAAATCCATGTGCGGGTGCTAAAAAGAGCAGCATCGGCATGCTTTTCACGTCGTTTCGTGGAAATCCACGTGCGCGTTCTGCCAAAAGCACCATTTGTATGCATATCGTGTGGTTTTGCAGAAAACTGCGTCCGCGTCTACCAAAAGATGCATGTGCATGCTTAAAACGCGTTTTGGCACAAATCCATGTGCGAGTGCTAAAAAGAGCAGCATCGGCATGCTTTTCACGTCGTTTGGTAGAAATCGACGTGCGCGTTCTGCCAAAAGCACCATTTGCATGCATATCGTGTGCTTTTGCAGAAAACTGTGTCCCCGTCTACCAAAAGATGCGTGTGCATGCTCAAAACGCGTTTTGGCACAAATCCATGTGCCGGTGCTAAAAAGACCAGCATCGGCATGCTTTTCACGTCGTTTGGTAGAAATCCACGTGCGCGTTCTGCCAAAAGCGCCATTTGCATGCATATCGTGCGGTTTTGCAGAAAACTGCGTCCTCGTCTACCAAAAGATGCATGTGCATGCTTAAAACGCATTTTGGCACAAATCCATGCGCGGGTGCTAAACAGAGCAGCATCGGCATGCTTTTCACGTCGTTTGGTATAAATCCACGTGCGCGTTCTGTCAAAAGCACCATTTGCATGCATATTGTGTGGTTTTGCAGAAACCTGCATCCGCGTCTACCAAAAGATGCATGTGCATGCTTAAAACGAGTTTCGGCACAAATCTATGTGCGTGTGCTAAAAAGAGCAGCATCGGTATGCTATTCAAGTCGTTTGGTAGAAATCCACGGGCGCGTTCTGCCAAACGCACCATCATCATCATCACCATCATCAGCCTGGTTACGCCCACTGCAGGGCAAAGGCCTCTCCCGTATTTCTCCAACAACCCCGGTCATGTACTAATTGTGGCCACGCCGTCCCTGCAAACTTCTTAATCTCATCCGCCCACCTAACTTTCTGCCGCCCCCTGCTATGCTTCCCTTCCCTTGGGAAATGGTGCCATAAGCACCATTTGCATGCATATCGTGTGGTTTTGTAGAAAACTGCAGCCGCGTCTACCAAAAGATGCATGGGCATGCTCAAAACGCGTTTTGGCACAAATCCATGTGCGGGTGCTAAAAAGAGCAGCATCGGCATGCTTTTCACGTCGTTTGGTAGAAATCCACGTGCGCGTTCTGCCAAAAGCACCATTTGCATGCATATCGTGTGGTTTTGCAGAAAACTGTATGCGCGTCTACCAAAAGATGCATGTGCATGCTTAAAATGTGTTTTGGCACAAATTCATGTGCGGCTGCTAAAAAGAGCAGCATCGGCATGCTTTTCACGTCGCTTGGTAGAAATCCACGTGCGCGTTCTGCCAGAAGCACCATTTGCATGCATATCGTGTGGTTTTGCAGAAAACTGCATCCCCGTCTACCAAAAGTTGCATGTGCATGCTCAAAACGCATTTTGGCACAAATCCATGCGCGGGTGCTAAAAAGAGCAGCATCGGCACTCTTTTCACGTCGTTTGGTAGAAATCCACGTGCGCGTTCTGCCAAAAGCACCATTTGCATGCATATCGTGTGGTTTTGCAGAAAACTGCATCCGCGTCTACCAAAAGATGCATGTGCATGCTTAAAATGCGTTTTGGCACAAATTCATGTGCGGCTGCTAAAAAGAGCAGCATCGGCATGCTTTTCACGTCGGTTGGTAGAAATCCACGTGCGCGTTCTGCCAAAAGCACCATTTGCATGAATATCGTGTGGTTTTGCAGAAAACTGCGTCAACGTCTACCAAAAGATGCATGTGCATGCTTAAAACGCGTTTTGGCACAAATCCATGTGCGGGTGCTAAAAAGAGCCCCATCGGTATGGTTTTCACGTCGTTTGGTAGAAATCCACTTGCGCGTTCTGCCAAAAGCACCATTTGCATGCATATCGTGTGGTTTTGCAGAAAACTGCGTCCGCGTCTACCAAAAGATGCATGTGCATGCTTAAAACGCGTTTTGGCACAAATCCATGTGCGGGTGCTAAAAAGAGCAGCATCGGCATGCTTTTCACGTCGCTTGGTAGAAATGCACGTGCGCGTTCTGCCAAAAGCACCATTTGCATGCATATCGTGTGGTTTTGCAGAAAACTGCGTCCGCGTCTACCAAAAGATGCATGTGCATGCTTAAAACGCGTTTTGGCACAAATCCATGTGCGGGTGCTAAAAAGAGCAGCATCGGCATGTTTTTCACGTCGTTTGGTAGAAATCCACGTGCGCGTTCTACCATAAGCACCATTTGCATGCATATCGTGTGGTTTTGCAGAAAACTGCGTCCGCGTCTACCAAAAGATGCATGTGCTTGCTTAAAACACGTTTTGGCAGAAATCCATGTGCAGGTGCTAAAAAGAGCAGCATCGGCATGCTTTTCACGTCGCTTGGTAGAAATCTACGTGCGCGTTCTCCCAAAAGCACTATTTGCATGCATATCGTGTGGTTTTGCAGAAAACTGCGTCTGCGCCTACCAAAGAATGCATGTGCATGCTTAAAACACGTTTTGGCACAAATCCATGTGCGGGGGCTAAAAAGAGCAGCATCGGCATGCTTTTCACGTCGCTCGGTATAAATCCACGTGCGCGTTCTGCCAAAAGCACCATTTGCATGCATATCGTGTGGTTTTGCAGAAAACTGCGTCCGCGTCTCCTAAAAGATGCATGTGTATGCTTAAAACGCGTTTTGGCACAAATCCATGTGCGGGTGCTAAAAAGAGCAGCATCGGCATGCTTTTCACGTCGCTTGGTAGAAATCCACGTGCGCGTTCTGCCAACAGCACCATTTGCATGCATATCGTGTTGTTTTGCAGAAAACTGCGTCCGCGTCTACCAAAAGATGCATGTGCATGCTTAAAACGCGTTTTGGCACAAATCCATGTGCGGGTGCTAAATGAGCAGCATCGGCATGTTTTCACGTCGTTTGTAGAAATCGACGTGCGCGTTCTGCCAAAAGCACCATTTGCATGCATATCGTGTGGTTTTGCAGAAAACTGCGTCCGCGTCTACCAAAAGATGCATGTGCATGCTTAAAACGCATTTTGGCACAAATCCATGTGCGGGTGCTAAAAAGAGCAGCATCGGCATGCTTTTCACGTGGTTTGGTAGAAATCCACGTGCGCGTTCTGCCAAAAGCATCATTTGCATGCATAGGGTGTGGTTTTGCAGAAAACTGCGTCCGCGTCTAACAAAAGATGCATGTGCATGCTTAAAACGCGTTTTGGCACAAATCCATGTGCGGGTGCTAAAAAGAGCAGCATTGGCATGCTTTTCACGTCGCTTGGTAGAAATCCACGAGCACGTTCTCCCAAAAGCACCATTTGCATGCATATCGCGTCGTTTTGCAGAAAACTGCGCCGCGTCTACCAAAGATGCATGTGCATGCTTAAAACGAGTTTTGGCACAAATCCATGTGCGGGTGCTAAAAACAGCAGCATCGGCATGCTTTTCACGTCGTTTCGTAGAAATCCACGTGCGCGTTCTGCCAAAAGCACCATTTGTATGCATATCGTGTGGTTTTGCAGAAAACTGCGTCCGCGTCTACCAATAGATGCATGTGCATGCTTAAAACGCGTTTTGGCACAAATCCATGTGCGGGTGCTAAAAAGAGCAGCATCGGCATGCTTTTCACGTGGTTTGGTAGAAATCCACGTGCGCGTTCTGCCAAAAGCATCATTTGCATGCATAGGGTGTGGTTTTGCAGAAAACTGCGTCCGCGTCTAACAAAAGATGCATGTGCATGCTTAAAACGCGTTTTGGCACAAATCCATGTGCGGGTGCTAAAAAGAGCAGCATCGGCATGCTTTTCACGTCGCTTGGTAGAAATCCACGAGCACGTTCTCCCAAAAGCACCATTTGCATGCATATCGCGTCGTTTTGCAGAAAACTGCGCCGCGTCTACCAAAGATGCATGTGCATGCTTAAAACGAGTTTTGGCACAAATCCATGTGCGGGTGCTAAAAACAGCAGCATCGGCATGCTTTTCACGTCGTTTCGTAGAAATCCACGTGCGCGTTCTGCCAAAAGCACCATTTGTATGCATATCGTGTGGTTTTGCAGAAAACTGCGTCCGCGTCTACCAATAGATGCATGTGCATGCTTAAAACGCGTTTTGGCACAAATCCATGTGCGGGTGCTAAAAAGAGCAGCATCGGCATGCTTTTCACGTCGTTTGGTAGAAATCGACGTGCGAGTTCTGCCAAAAGCACCATTTGCATGCATATCGTGTGCTTTTGCAGAAAACTGTGTCCGCGTCTACCTAAAGATGCGTGTGCATGCTCAAAACGCGTTTTGGCACAAATCCATGTGCGGGTGCTAAAAAGAGCAGCATCGGCATGCTTTTCACGTCGCTTGGTAGAAATCCACGTGCGCGTTCTGCCAAAAGCACCATTTGCATGCATATCGTGTGCTTTTGCAGAAAACTGTGTCCCCGTCTACCAAAAGATGCGTGTGCATGCTCAAAACGCGTTTTGGCACAAATCCATGTGCCGGTGCTAAAAAGACCAGCATCGGCATGCTTTTCACGTCGTTTGGTAGAAATCCACGTGCGCGTTCTGCCAAAAGCACCATTTGCATGCATATCGTGCGGTTTTGCAGAAAACTGCGTCCTCGTCTACCAAAAGATGCATGTGCATGCTTAAAACGCATTTTGGCACAAATCCATGCGCGGGTGCTAAACAGAGCAGCATCGGCATGCTTTTCACGTCGTTTGGTATAAATCCACGTGCGCGTTCTGTCAAAAGCACCATTTGCATGCATATCGTGTGGTTTTGCAGAAACCTGCATCCGCGTCTACCAAAAGATGCATGTGCATGCTTAAAACGAGTTTCGGCACAAATCTATGTGCGTGTGCTAAAAAGAGCAGCATCGGTATGCTATTCAAGTCGTTTGGTAGAAATCCACGGGCGCGTTCTGCCAAACGCACCATCATCATCATCACCATCATCAGCCTGGTTACGCCCACTGCAGGGCAAAGGCCTCTCCCGTATTTCTCCAACAACCCCGGTCATGTACTAATTGTGGCCACGCCGTCCCTGCAAACTTCTTAATCTCATCCGCCCACCTAACTTTCTGCCGCCCCCTGCTATGCTTCCCTTCCCTTGGGAAATGGTGCCATAAGCACCATTTGCATGCATATCGTGTGGTTTTGTAGAAAACTGCAGCCGCGTCTACCAAAAGATGCATGGGCATGCTCAAAACGCGTTTTGGCACAAATCCATGTGCGGGTGCTAAAAAGAGCAGCATCGGCATGCTTTTCACGTCGTTTGGTAGAAATCCACGTGCGCGTTCTGCCAAAAGCACCATTTGCATGCATATCGTGTGGTTTTGCAGAAAACTGTATGCGCGTCTACCAAAAGATGCATGTGCATGCTTAAAATGTGTTTTGGCACAAATCCATGTGCGGGTGCTAAAAAGAGCAGCATCGGCATGCTTTTCACGTCGCTTGGTAGAAATCCACGAGCACGTTCTCCCAAAAGCACCTTTTGCATGCATATCGCGTCGTTTTGCAGAAAACTGCGCCGCGTCTACCAAAGATGCATGTGCATGCTTAAAACGCGTTTTGGCACAAATCCATGTGCGGGTGCTAAAAAGAGCAGCATCGGCATGCTTTTCACGTCGTTTGGTAGAAATCCACGTGCGCGTTCTGCCAAAAGCACCATTTGCATGCATATCGTGTGGTTTTGCAGAAAACTGCGTCCACGTCTACCAAAAGATGCATGTGCATGCTTAAAACGCGTTTTGGCACAAATCCATGTGCGGGTGCTAAAAAGAGCCCCATCGGTATGGTTTTCACGTCGTTTGGTAGAAATCCACGTGCGCGTTCTGCCAAAAGCACCATTTGCATGCATATCGAGTGGTTTTGTAGAATACTGCGTCCGCGTCTACCGAAAGATGCATGTGCATGCTTAAAACGCGTTTTGGCACAAATCCATGTGCGGGTGCTAAAAAGAGCAGCATCGGCATGCTTTTCACGTCGTTTCGTAGAAATCCACGTGCGCGTTCGGCCAAAAGCACCATTTGTATGCATATCGTGTGGTTTTGCAGAAAACTGCGTCCGCGTCTACCAAAAGATGCATGTGCATGCTTAAAACGCGTTTTGGCACAAATCCATGTGCGGGTGCTAAAAAGAGCAGCATCGGCATGCTTTTCACGTCGCTTGGTAGAAATCCACGTGCGCGTTCTGCCAAAAGCACCATTTGCATGCATATCGTGTGGTTTTGCAGAAAACTGCATCCGCGTCTACCAAAAGATGCATGTGCATGCTTAAAATGCGTTTTGGCACAAATCCATGTGCGGGTGCTAAAAAGAGCAGCATCGGCATGCTTTTCACGTCGCTTGGTAGAAATCCACGAGCACGTTCTCCCAAAAGCACCATTTGCATGCATATCGCGTCGTTTTGCAGAAAACTGCGCCGCGTCTACCAAAGATGCATGTGCTTGCTTAAAACGAGTTTTGGCACAAATCCATGTGCGGGTGCTAAAAAGAGCAGTATCGGCATGCTTTTCACGTCGTTTCGTAGAAATCCACGTGCGCGTTCTGCCAAAAGCACCATTTGTATGCATATCGTGTGGTTTTGCAGAAAACTGCGTCCGCGTCTACCAAAAGATGCATGTGCATGCTTAAAACGCGTTTTGGCACAAATCCATGTGCGGGTGCTAAAAAGAGCAGCATCGGCATGCTTTTCACGTCGTTTGGTAGAAATCGACGTGCGCGTTCTGCCAAAAGCACCATTTGCATGCATATCGTGTGCTTTTGCAGAAAACTGTGTCCCCGTCTACCAAAAGATGCGTGTGCATGCTCAAAACGCGTTTTGGCACAAATCCATGTGCCGGTGCTAAAAAGACCAGCATCGGCATGCTTTTCACGTCGTTTGGTAGAAATCCACGTGCGCGTTCTGCCAAAAGCACCATTTGCATGCATATCGTGCGGTTTTGCAGAAAACTGCGTCCTCGTCTACCAAAAGATGCATGTGCATGCTTAAAACGCATTTTGGCACAAATCCATGCGCGGGTGCTAAACAGAGCAGCATCGGCATGCTTTTCACGTCGTTTGGTATAAATCCACGTGCGCGTTCTGTCAAAAGCACCATTTGCATGCATATCGTGTGGTTTTGTAGAAACCTGCATCCGCGTCTACCAAAAGATGCATATGCATGCTTAAATGAGTTTCGGCACAAATCCATGTGCGGGTGCTAAAAAGAGCAGCATCGGCATGCTATTCAAGTCGTTTGGTAGAAATCCACGGGCGCGTTCTGCCAAACGCACCATCATCATCATCACCATCATCAGCCTGGTTACGCCCACTGCAGGGCAAAGGCCTCTCCCGTATTTCTCCAACAACCCCGGTCATGTACTAATTGTGGCCACGCCGTCCCTGCAAACTTCCTAATCTCATCCGCCCACCTAACTTTCTGCCGCCCCCTGCTATGCTTCCCTTCCCTTGGGAAATGGTGCCATAAGCACCATTTGCATGCATATCGTGTGGTTTTGTAGAAAACTGCATCCGCGTCTACCAAAAGATGCATGTGCATGCTCAAAACGCGTTTTGGCACAAATCCATACGCGGGTGCTAAAAAGAGCAGCATCGGCATGCTTTTCACGTCGCTTGGTAGAAATACACGTGCGCGTTCTGCCAAAAGCACCATTTGCATGCATATCGTGCGGTTTTGCAGGAAACTGCGTCCGCGTCTACCAATAGATGCATGTGCATGCTTAAAACGCGTTTTGGCACAAATCCATGTGCGGGTGCTAAAAAGAGCAGCATCGGCATGCTTTTCACGTCGTTTGGTAGAAATCGACGTGCGCGTTCTGCCAAAAGCACCATTTGCATGCATATCGTGTGCTTTTGCAGAAAACTGTGTCCGCGTCTACCTAAAGATGCGTGTGCATGCTGAAAACGCGTTTTGGCACAAATCCATATGCGGGTGCTAAAAAGAGCAGCATCGGCATGCTTTTCACGTCGCTTGGTAGAAATCCACGTGCGCGTTCTGCCAAAAGCACCATTTGCATGCATATCGTGTGGTTTTGCAGAAAACTGCATCCGCGTCTACCAAAAGATGCATGTGCATGCTTAAAATGCGTTTTGGCACAAATCCATGTGCGGGTGCTAAAAAGAGCAGCATCGGCATGCTTTTCACGTCGCTTGGTAGAAATCCACGAGCACGTTCTCCCAAAAGCACCATTTGCATGCATATCGCGTCGTTTTGCAGAAAACTGCGTCCGCGTCTACCAAAAGATGCATTTGCATGCTTAAAACGCGTTTTGGCACAAATCCATGTGCGGGTGCTAAATGAGCAGCATCGGCATGTTTTCACGTCGTTTGTAGAAATCGACGTGCGCGTTCTGCCAAAAGCACCATTTGCATGCATATCGTGCGGTTTTGCAGAAAACTGCGTCCTCGTCTACCGAAAGATGCATGTGCATGCTTAAAACGCGTTTTGGCACAAATCCATGTGCGGGTGCTAAAAAGAGCAGCATCGGCATGCTTTTCACGTCGTTTCGTAGAAATCCACGTGCGCGTTCGGCCAAAAGCACCATTTGTATGCATATCGTGTGGTTTTGCAGAAAACTGCGTCCGCGTCTACCAAAAGATGCATGTGCATGCTTAAAACGCGTTTTGGCACAAATCCATGTGCGGGTGCTAAAAAGAGCAGCATCGGCATGCTTTTCACGTCGCTTGGTAGAAATCCACGTGCGCGTTCTGCCAAAAGCACCATTTGCATGCATATCGTGTGGTTTTGCAGAAAACTGCATCCGCGTCTACCAAAAGATGCATGTGCATGCTTAAAATGCGTTTTGGCACAAATCCATGTGCGGGTGCTAAAAAGAGCAGCATCGGCATGCTTTTCACGTCGCTTGGTAGAAATCCACGAGCACGTTCTCCCAAAAGCACCATTTGCATGCATATCGCGTCGTTTTGCAGAAAACTGCGCCGCGTCTACCAAAGATGCATGTGCTTGCTTAAAACGAGTTTTGGCACAAATCCATGTGCGGGTGCTAAAAAGAGCAGTATCGGCATGCTTTTCACGTCGTTTCGTAGAAATCCACGTGCGCGTTCTGCCAAAAGCACCATTTGTATGCATATCGTGTGGTTTTGCAGAAAACTGCGTCCGCGTCTACCAAAAGATGCATGTGCATGCTTAAAACGCGTTTTGGCACAAATCCATGTGCGGGTGCTAAAAAGAGCAGCATCGGCATGCTTTTCACGTCGTTTGGTAGAAATCGACGTGCGCGTTCTACCAAAAGCACCATTTGCATGCATATCGTGTGCTTTTGCAGAAAACTGTGTCCCCGTCTACCAAAAGATGCGTGTGCATGCTCAAAACGCGTTTTGGCACAAATCCATGTGCCGGTGCTAAAAAGACCAGCATCGGCATGCTTTTCACGTCGTTTGGTAGAAATCCACGTGCGCGTTCTGCCAAAAGCACCATTTGCATGCATATCGTGCGGTTTTGCAGAAAACTGCGTCCTCGTCTACCAAAAGATGCATGTGCATGCTTAAAACGCATTTTGGCACAAATCCATGCGCGGGTGCTAAACAGAGCAGCATCGGCATGCTTTTCACGTCGTTTGGTATAAATCCACGTGCGCGTTCTGTCAAAAGCACCATTTGCATGCATATCGTGTGGTTTTGTAGAAACCTGCATCCGCGTCTACCAAAAGATGCATATGCATGCTTAAATGAGTTTCGGCACAAATCCATGTGCGGGTGCTAAAAAGAGCAGCATCGGCATGCTATTCAAGTCGTTTGGTAGAAATCCACGGGCGCGTTCTGCCAAACGCACCATCATCATCATCACCATCATCAGCCTGGTTACGCCCACTGCAGGGCAAAGGCCTCTCCCGTATTTCTCCAACAACCCCGGTCATGTACTAATTGTGGCCACGCCGTCCCTGCAAACTTCCTAATCTCATCCGCCCACCTAACTTTCTGCCGCCCCCTGCTATGCTTCCCTTCCCTTGGGAAATGGTGCCATAAGCACCATTTGCATGCATATCGTGTGGTTTTGTAGAAAACTGCATCCGCGTCTACCAAAAGATGCATGTGCATGCTCAAAACGCGTTTTGGCACAAATCCATACGCGGGTGCTAAAAAGAGCAGCATCGGCATGCTTTTCACGTCGCTTGGTAGAAATACACGTGCGCGTTCTGCCAAAAGCACCATTTGCATGCATATCGTGCGGTTTTGCAGGAAACTGCGTCCGCGTCTACCAATAGATGCATGTGCATGCTTAAAACGCGTTTTGGCACAAATCCATGTGCGGGTGCTAAAAAGAGCAGCATCGGCATGCTTTTCACGTCGTTTGGTAGAAATCGACGTGCGCGTTCTGCCAAAAGCACCATTTGCATGCATATCGTGTGCTTTTGCAGAAAACTGTGTCCGCGTCTACCTAAAGATGCGTGTGCATGCTCAAAACGCGTTTTGGCACAAATCCATGTGCGGGTGCTAAAAAGAGCAGCATCGGCATGCTTTTCACGTCGCTTGGTAGAAATCCACGTGCGCGTTCTGCCAAAAGCACCATTTGCATGCATATCGTGTGGTTTTGCAGAAAACTGCATCCGCGTCTACCAAAAGATGCATGTGCATGCTTAAAATGCGTTTTGGCACAAATCCATGTGCGGGTGCTAAAAAGAGCAGCATCGGCATGCTTTTCACGTCGCTTGGTAGAAATCCACGAGCACGTTCTCCCAAAAGCACCATTTGCATGCATATCGCGTCGTTTTGCAGAAAACTGCGCCGCGTCTACCAAAGATGCATGTGCATGCTTAAAACGAGTTTTGGCACAAATCCATGTGCGGGTGCTAAAAAGAGCAGCATCGGCATGCTTTTCACGTCGTTTCGTGGAAATCCACGTGCGCGTTCTGCCAAAAGCACCATTTGTATGCATATCGTGTGGTTTTGCAGAAAACTGCGTCCGCGTCTACCAAAAGATGCATGTGCATGCTTAAAACGCGTTTTGGCACAAATCCATGTGCGGGTGCTAAAAAGAGCAGCATCGGCATGCTTTTCACGTCGTTTGGTAGAAATCGACGTGCGCGTTCTGCCAAAAGCACCATTTGCATGCATATCGTGTGCTTTTGCAGAAAACTGTGTCCCCGTCTACCAAAAGATGCGTGTGCATGCTCAAAACGCGTTTTGGCACAAATCCATGTGCCGGTGCTAAAAAGACCAGCATCGGCATGCTTTTCACGTCGTTTGGTAGAAATCCACGTGCGCGTTCTGCCAAAAGCACCATTTGCATGCATATCGTGCGGTTTTGCAGAAAACTGCGTCCTCGTCTACCAAAAGATGCATGTGCATGCTTAAAACGCATTTTGGCACAAATCCATGCGCGGGTGCTAAACAGAGCAGCATCGGCATGCTTTTCACGTCGTTTGGTATAAATCCACGTGCGCGTTCTGTCAAAAGCACCATTTGCATGCATATTGTGTGGTTTTGCAGAAACCTGCATCCGCGTCTACCAAAAGATGCATGTGCATGCTTAAAACGAGTTTCGGCACAAATCTATGTGCGTGTGCTAAAAAGAGCAGCATCGGTATGCTATTCAAGTCGTTTGGTAGAAATCCACGGGCGCGTTCTGCCAAACGCACCATCATCATCATCACCATCATCAGCCTGGTTACGCCCACTGCAGGGCAAAGGCCTCTCCCGTATTTCTCCAACAACCCCGGTCATGTACTAATTGTGGCCACGCCATCCCTGCAAACTTCTTAATCTCATCCGCCCACCTAACTTTCTGCCGCCCCCTGCTATGCTTCCCTTCCCTTGGGAAATGGTGCCATAAGCACCATTTGCATGCATATCGTGTGGTTTTGTAGAAAACTGCAGCCGCGTCTACCAAAAGATGCATGGGCATGCTCAAAACGCGTTTTGGCACAAATCCATGTGCGGGTGCTAAAAAGAGCAGCATCGGCATGCTTTTCACGTCGTTTGGTAGAAATCCACGTGCGCGTTCTGCCAAAAGCACCATTTGCATGCATATCGTGTGGTTTTGCAGAAAACTGTATGCGCGTCTACCAAAAGATGCATGTGCATGCTTAAAATGTTTTTTGGCACAAATTCATGTGCGGCTGCTAAAAAGAGCAGCATCGGCATGCTTTTCACGTCGCTTGGTAGAAATCCACGTGCGCGTTCTGCCAAAAGCACCATTTGCATGAATATCGTGTGGTTTTGCAGAAAACTGCGTCAACGTCTACCAAAAGATGCATGTGCATGCTTAAAACGCGTTTTGGCACAAATCCATGTGCGGGTGCTAAAAAGAGCCCCATCGGTATGGTTTTCACGTCGTTTGGTAGAAATCCACTTGCGCGTTCTGCCAAAAGCACCATTTGCATGCATATCGTGTGGTTTTGCAGAAAACTGCGTCCGCGTCTACCAAAAGATGCATGTGCATGCTTAAAACGCGTTTTGGCACAAATCCATGTGCGGGTGCTAAAAAGAGCAGCATCGGCATGCTTTTCACGTCGCTTGGTAGAAATGCACGTGCGCGTTCTGCCAAAAGCACCATTTGCATGCATATCGTGTGGTTTTGCAGAAAACTGCGTCCGCGTCTACCAAAAGATGCATGTGCATGCTTAAAACGCGTTTTGGCACAAATCCATGTGCGGGTGCTAAAAAGAGCAGCATCGGCATGTTTTTCACGTCGTTTGGTAGAAATCCACGTGCGCGTTCTACCATAAGCACCATTTGCATGCATATCGTGTGGTTTTGCAGAAAACTGCGTCCGCGTCTACCAAAAGATGCATGTGCTTGCTTAAAACACGTTTTGGCAGAAATCCATGTGCAGGTGCTAAAAAGAGCAGCATCGGCATGCTTTTCACGTCGCTTGGTAGAAATCTACGTGCGCGTTCTCCCAAAAGCACTATTTGCATGCATATCGTGTGGTTTTGCAGAAAACTGCGTCTGCGCCTACCAAAGAATGCATGTGCATGCTTAAAACACGTTTTGGCACAAATCCATGTGCGGGGGCTAAAAAGAGCAGCATCGGCATGCTTTTCACGTCGCTCGGTATAAATCCACGTGCGCGTTCTGCCAAAAGCACCATTTGCATGCATATCGTGTGGTTTTGCAGAAAACTGCGTCCGCGTCTCCTAAAAGATGCATGTGTATGCTTAAAACGCGTTTTGGCACAAATCCATGTGCGGGTGCTAAAAAGAGCAGCATCGGCATGCTTTTCACGTCGCTTGGTAGAAATCCACGTGCGCGTTCTGCCAACAGCACCATTTGCATGCATATCGTGTTGTTTTGCAGAAAACTGCGTCCGCGTCTACCAAAAGATGCATTTGCATGCTTAAAACGCGTTTTGGCACAAATCCATGTGCGGGTGCTAAATGAGCAGCATCGGCATGTTTTCACGTCGTTTGTAGAAATCGACGTGCGCGTTCTGCCAAAAGCACCATTTGCATGCATATCGTGCGGTTTTGCAGAAAACTGCGTCCTCGTCTACCAAAAGATGCATGTGCATGCTTAAAACGCATTTTGGCACAAATCCATGCGCGGGTGCTAAACAGAGCAGCATCGGCATGCTTTTCACGTCGTTTGGTATAAATCCACGTGCGCGTTCTGTCAAAAGCACCATTTGCATGCATATCGTGTGGTTTTGTAGAAACCTGCATCCGCGTCTACCAAAAGATGCATATGCATGCTTAAATGAGTTTCGGCACAAATCCATGTGCGGGTGCTAAAAAGAGCAGCATCGGCATGCTATTCAAGTCGTTTGGTAGAAATCCACGGGCGCGTTCTGCCAAACGCACCATCATCATCATCACCATCATCAGCCTGGTTACGCCCACTGCAGGGCAAAGGCCTCTCCCGTATTTCTCCAACAACCCCGGTCATGTACTAATTGTGGCCACGCCGTCCCTGCAAACTTCTTAATCTCATCCGCCCACCTAACTTTCTGCCGCCCCCTGCTATGCTTCCCTTCCCTTGGGAAATGGTGCCATAAGCACCATTTGCATGCATATCGTGTGGTTTTGTAGAAAACTGCATCCGCGTCTACCAAAAGATGCATGTGCATGCTCAAAACGCGTTTTGGCACAAATCCATACGCGGGTGCTAAAAAGAGCAGCATCGGCATGCTTTTCACGTCGCTTGGTAGAAATACACGTGCGCGTTCTGCCAAAAGCACCATTTGCATGCATATCGTGCGGTTTTGCAGGAAACTGCGTCCGCGTCTACCAATAGATGCATGTGCATGCTTAAAACGCGTTTTGGCACAAATCCATGTGCGGGTGCTAAAAAGAGCAGCATCGGCATGCTTTTCACGTCGTTTGGTAGAAATCGACGTGCGCGTTCTGCCAAAAGCACCATTTGCATGCATATCGTGTGCTTTTGCAGAAAACTGTGTCCGCGTCTACCTAAAGATGCGTGTGCATGCTCAAAACGCGTTTTGGCACAAATCCATGTGCGGGTGCTAAAAAGAGCAGCATCGGCATGCTTTTCACGTCGCTTGGTAGAAATCCACGTGCGCGTTCTGCCAAAAGCACCATTTGCATGCATATCGTGTGGTTTTGCAGAAAACTGCATCCGCGTCTACCAAAAGATGCATGTGCATGCTTAAAATGCGTTTTGGCACAAATCCATGTGCGGGTGCTAAAAAGAGCAGCATCGGCATGCTTTTCACGTCGCTTGGTAGAAATCCACGAGCACGTTCTCCCAAAAGCACCATTTGCATGCATATCGCGTCGTTTTGCAGAAAACTGCGCCGCGTCTACCAAAGATGCATGTGCATGCTTAAAACGAGTTTTGGCACAAATCCATGTGCGGGTGCTAAAAAGAGCAGCATCGGCATGCTTTTCACGTCGTTTCGTGGAAATCCACGTGCGCGTTCTGCCAAAAGCACCATTTGTATGCATATCGTGTGGTTTTGCAGAAAACTGCGTCCGCGTCTACCAAAAGATGCATGTGCATGCTTAAAACGCGTTTTGGCACAAATCCATGTGCGGGTGCTAAAAAGAGCAGCATCGGCATGCTTTTCACGTCGTTTGGTAGAAATCGACGTGCGCGTTCTGCCAAAAGCACCATTTGCATGCATATCGTGTGCTTTTGCAGAAAACTGTGTCCCCGTCTACCAAAAGATGCGTGTGCATGCTCAAAACGCGTTTTGGCACAAATCCATGTGCCGGTGCTAAAAAGACCAGCATCGGCATGCTTTTCACGTCGTTTGGTAGAAATCCACGTGCGCGTTCTGCCAAAAGCACCATTTGCATGCATATCGTGCGGTTTTGCAGAAAACTGCGTCCTCGTCTACCAAAAGATGCATGTGCATGCTTAAAACGCATTTTGGCACAAATCCATGCGCGGGTGCTAAACAGAGCAGCATCGGCATGCTTTTCACGTCGTTTGGTATAAATCCACGTGCGCGTTCTGTCAAAAGCACCATTTGCATGCATATTGTGTGGTTTTGCAGAAACCTGCATCCGCGTCTACCAAAAGATGCATGTGCATGCTTAAAACGAGTTTCGGCACAAATCTATGTGCGTGTGCTAAAAAGAGCAGCATCGGTATGCTATTCAAGTCGTTTGGTAGAAATCCACGGGCGCGTTCTGCCAAACGCACCATCATCATCATCACCATCATCAGCCTGGTTACGCCCACTGCAGGGCAAAGGCCTCTCCCGTATTTCTCCAACAACCCCGGTCATGTACTAATTGTGGCCACGCCATCCCTGCAAACTTCTTAATCTCATCCGCCCACCTAACTTTCTGCCGCCCCCTGCTATGCTTCCCTTCCCTTGGGAAATGGTGCCATAAGCACCATTTGCATGCATATCGTGTGGTTTTGTAGAAAACTGCAGCCGCGTCTACCAAAAGATGCATGGGCATGCTCAAAACGCGTTTTGGCACAAATCCATGTGCGGGTGCTAAAAAGAGCAGCATCGGCATGCTTTTCACGTCGTTTGGTAGAAATCCACGTGCGCGTTCTGCCAAAAGCACCATTTGCATGCATATCGTGTGGTTTTGCAGAAAACTGTATGCGCGTCTACCAAAAGATGCATGTGCATGCTTAAAATGTTTTTTGGCACAAATTCATGTGCGGCTGCTAAAAAGAGCAGCATCGGCATGCTTTTCACGTCGCTTGGTAGAAATCCACGTGCGCGTTCTGCCAAAAGCACCATTTGCATGAATATCGTGTGGTTTTGCAGAAAACTGCGTCAACGTCTACCAAAAGATGCATGTGCATGCTTAAAACGCGTTTTGGCACAAATCCATGTGCGGGTGCTAAAAAGAGCCCCATCGGTATGGTTTTCACGTCGTTTGGTAGAAATCCACTTGCGCGTTCTGCCAAAAGCACCATTTGCATGCATATCGTGTGGTTTTGCAGAAAACTGCGTCCGCGTCTACCAAAAGATGCATGTGCATGCTTAAAACGCGTTTTGGCACAAATCCATGTGCGGGTGCTAAAAAGAGCAGCATCGGCATGCTTTTCACGTCGCTTGGTAGAAATGCACGTGCGCGTTCTGCCAAAAGCACCATTTGCATGCATATCGTGTGGTTTTGCAGAAAACTGCGTCCGCGTCTACCAAAAGATGCATGTGCATGCTTAAAACGCGTTTTGGCACAAATCCATGTGCGGGTGCTAAAAAGAGCAGCATCGGCATGTTTTTCACGTCGTTTGGTAGAAATCCACGTGCGCGTTCTACCATAAGCACCATTTGCATGCATATCGTGTGGTTTTGCAGAAAACTGCGTCCGCGTCTACCAAAAGATGCATGTGCTTGCTTAAAACACGTTTTGGCAGAAATCCATGTGCAGGTGCTAAAAAGAGCAGCATCGGCATGCTTTTCACGTCGCTTGGTAGAAATCTACGTGCGCGTTCTCCCAAAAGCACTATTTGCATGCATATCGTGTGGTTTTGCAGAAAACTGCGTCTGCGCCTACCAAAGAATGCATGTGCATGCTTAAAACACGTTTTGGCACAAATCCATGTGCGGGGGCTAAAAAGAGCAGCATCGGCATGCTTTTCACGTCGCTCGGTATAAATCCACGTGCGCGTTCTGCCAAAAGCACCATTTGCATGCATATCGTGTGGTTTTGCAGAAAACTGCGTCCGCGTCTCCTAAAAGATGCATGTGTATGCTTAAAACGCGTTTTGGCACAAATCCATGTGCGGGTGCTAAAAAGAGCAGCATCGGCATGCTTTTCACGTCGCTTGGTAGAAATCCACGTGCGCGTTCTGCCAACAGCACCATTTGCATGCATATCGTGTTGTTTTGCAGAAAACTGCGTCCGCGTCTACCAAAAGATGCATTTGCATGCTTAAAACGCGTTTTGGCACAAATCCATGTGCGGGTGCTAAATGAGCAGCATCGGCATGTTTTCACGTCGTTTGTAGAAATCGACGTGCGCGTTCTGCCAAAAGCACCATTTGCATGCATATCGTGTGGTTTTGCAGAAAACTGCGTCCGCGTCTACCAAAAGATGCATGTGCATGCTTAAAACGCATTTTGGCACAAATCCATGTGCGGGTGCTAAAAAGAGCAGCATCGGCATGCTTTTCACGTGGTTTGGTAGAAATCCACGTGCGCGTTCTGCCAAAAGCATCATTTGCATGCATAGGGTGTGGTTTTGCAGAAAACTGCGTCCGCGTCTAACAAAAGATGCATGTGCATGCTTAAAACGCGTTTTGGCACAAATCCATGTGCGGGTGCTAAAAAGAGCAGCATCGGCATGCTTTTCACGTCGCTTGGTAGAAATCCACGAGCACGTTCTCCCAAAAGCACCATTTGCATGCATATCGCGTCGTTTTGCAGAAAACTGCGCCGCGTCTACCAAAGATGCATGTCCATGCATAAAACGAGTTTTGGCACAAATCCATGTGCGGGTGCTAAAAACAGCAGCATCGGCATGCTTTTCACGTTGTTTCGTAGAAATCCACGTGCGCGTTCTGCCAAAAGCACCATTTGTATGCATATCGTGTGGTTTTGCAGAAAACTGCGTCCGCGTCTACCAATAGATGCATGTGCATGCTTAAAACGCGTTTTGGCACAAATCCATGTGCTGGTGCTAAAAAGAGCAGCATCGGCATGCTTTTCACGTCGTTTGGTAGAAATCGACGTGCGCGTTCTGCCAAAAGCACCATTTGCATGCATATCGTCTGCTTTTGCAGAAAACTGTGTCCGCGTCTACCTAAAGATGCGTGTGCATGCTCAAAACGCGTTTTGGCACAAATCCATGTGCGGGTGCTAAAAAGAGCAGCATCGGCATGCTTTTCACGTCGCTTGGTAGAAATCCACGTGCGCGTTCTGCCAAAAGCACCATTTGCATGCATATCGTGTGGTTTTGCAGAAAACTGCATCCGCGTCTACCAAAAGATGCATGTGCATGCTTAAAATGCGTTTTGGCACAAATCCATGTGCGGGTGCTAAAAAGAGCAGCATCGGCATGCTTTTCACGTCGCTTGGTAGAAATCCACGAGCACGTTCTCCCAAAAGCACCATTTGCATGCATATCGCGTCGTTTTGCAGAAAACTGCGCCGCGTCTACCAAAGATGCATGTGCATGCTTAAAACGAGTTTTGGCACAAATCCATGTGCGGGTGCTAAAAAGAGCAGCATCGGCATGCTTTTCACGTCGTTTCGTGGAAATCCACGTGCGCGTTCTGCCAAAAGCACCATTTGTATGCATATCGTGTGGTTTTGCAGAAAACTGCGTCCGCGTCTACCAAAAGATGCATGTGCATGCTTAAAACGCGTTTTGGCACAAATCCATGTGCGGGTGCTAAAATGAGCAGCATCGGCATGCTTTTCACGTCGTTTGGTAGAAATCGACGTGCGCGTTCTGCCAAAAGCACCATTTGCATGCATATCGTGTGCTTTTGCAGAAAACTGTGTCCCCGTCTACCAAAAGATGCGTGTGCATGCTCAAAACGCGTTTTGGCACAAATCCATGTGCCGGTGCTAAAAAGACCAGCATCGGCATGCTTTTCACGTCGTTTGGTAGAAATCCACGTGCGCGTTCTGCCAAAAGCACCATTTGCATGCATATCGTGCGGTTTTGCAGAAAACTGCGTCCTCGTCTACCAAAAGATGCATGTGCATGCTTAAAACGCATTTTGGCACAAATCCATGCGCGGGTGCTAAACAGAGCAGCATCGGCATGCTTTTCACGTCGTTTGGTATAAATCCACGTGCGCGTTCTGTCAAAAGCACCATTTGCATGCATATCGTGTGGTTTTGCAGAAACCTGCATCCGCGTCTACCAAAAGATGCATGTGCATGCTTAAAACGAGTTTCGGCACAAATCTATGTCCGTGTGCTAAAAAGAGCAGCATCGGTATGCTATTCAAGTCGTTTGGTAGAAATCCACGGGCGCGTTCTGCCAAACGCACCATCATCATCATCACCATCATCAGCCTGGTTACGCCCACTGCAGGGCAAAGGCCTCTCCCGTATTTCTCCAACAACCCCGGTCATGTACTAATTGTGGCCACGCCGTCCCTGCAAACTTCTTAATCTCATCCGCCCACCTAACTTTCTGCCGCCCCCTGCTATGCTTCCCTTCCCTTGGGAAATGGTGCCATAAGCACCATTTGCATGCATATCGTGTGGTTTTGTAGAAAACTGCAGCCGCGTCTACCAAAAGATGCATGGGCATGCTCAAAACGCGTTTTGGCACAAATCCATGTGCGGGTGCTAAAAAGAGCAGCATCGGCATGCTTTTCACGTCGTTTGGTAGAAATCCACGTGCGCGTTCTGCCAAAAGCACCATTTGCATGCATATCGTGTGGTTTTGCAGAAAACTGTATGCGCGTCTACCAAAAGATGCATGTGCATGCTTAAAATGTGTTTTGGCACAAATCCATGTGCGGGTGCTAAAAAGAGCAGCATCGGCATGCTTTTCACGTCGCTTGGTAGAAATCCACGAGCACGTTCTCCCAAAAGCACCATTTGCATGCATATCGCGTCGTTTTGCAGAAAACTGCGCCGCGTCTACCAAAGATGCATGTGCATGCTTAAAACGCGTTTTGGCACAAATCCATGTGCGGGTGCTAAAAAGAGCAGCATCGGCATGCTTTTCACGTCGTTTGGTAGAAATCCACGTGCGCGTTCTGCCAAAAGCACCATTTGCATGCATATCGTGTGGTTTTGCAGAAAACTGCGTCCACGTCTACCAAAAGATGCATGTGCATGCTTAAAACGCGTTTTGGCACAAATCCATGTGCGGGTGCTAAAAAGAGCCCCATCGGTATGGTTTTCACGTCGTTTGGTAGAAATCCACGTGCGCGTTCTGCCAAAAGCACCATTTGCATGCATATCGAGTGGTTTTGTAGAATACTGCGTCCGCGTCTACCGAAAGATGCATGTGCATGCTTAAAACGCGTTTTGGCACAAATCCATGTGCGGGTGCTAAAAAGAGCAGCATCGGCATGCTTTTCACGTCGTTTCGTAGAAATCCACGTGCGCGTTCGGCCAAAAGCACCATTTGTATGCATATCGTGTGGTTTTGCAGAAAACTGCGTCCGCGTCTACCAAAAGATGCATGTGCATGCTTAAAACGCGTTTTGGCACAAATCCATGTGCGGGTGCTAAAAAGAGCAGCATCGGCATGCTTTTCACGTCGCTTGGTAGAAATCCACGTGCGCGTTCTGCCAAAAGCACCATTTGCATGCATATCGTGTGGTTTTGCAGAAAACTGCATCCGCGTCTACCAAAAGATGCATGTGCATGCTTAAAATGCGTTTTGGCACAAATCCATGTGCGGGTGCTAAAAAGAGCAGCATCGGCATGCTTTTCACGTCGCTTGGTAGAAATCCACGAGCACGTTCTCCCAAAAGCACCATTTGCATGCATATCGCGTCGTTTTGCAGAAAACTGCGCCGCGTCTACCAAAGATGCATGTGCTTGCTTAAAACGAGTTTTGGCACAAATCCATGTGCGGGTGCTAAAAAGAGCAGTATCGGCATGCTTTTCACGTCGTTTGGTAGAAATCCACGTGCGCGTTCTGCCAAAAGCACCATTTGCATGCATATCGTGCGGTTTTGCAGAAAACTGCGTCCTCGTCTACCAAAAGATGCATGTGCATGCTTAAAACGCATTTTGGCACAAATCCATGCGCGGGTGCTAAACAGAGCAGCATCGGCATGCTTTTCACGTCGTTTGGTATAAATCCACGTGCGCGTTCTGTCAAAAGCACCATTTGCATGCATATCGTGTGGTTTTGTAGAAACCTGCATCCGCGTCTACCAAAAGATGCATGTGCATGCTTAAATGAGTTTCGGCACAAATCCATGTGCGGGTGCTAAAAAGAGCAGCATCGGCATGCTATTCAAGTCGTTTGGTAGAAATCCACGGGCGCGTTCTGCCAAACGCACCATCATCATCATCACCATCATCAGCCTGGTTACGCCCACTGCAGGGCAAAGGCCTCTCCCGTATTTCTCCAACAACCCCGGTCATGTACTAATTGTGGCCACGCCGTCCCTGCAAACTTCTTAATCTCATCCGCCCACCTAACTTTCTGCCGCCCCCTGCTATGCTTCCCTTCCCTTGGGAAATGGTGCCATAAGCACCATTTGCATGCATATCGTGTGGTTTTGTAGAAAACTGCATCCGCGTCTACCAAAAGATGCATGTGCATGCTCAAAACGCGTTTTGGCACAAATCCATACGCGGGTGCTAAAAAGAGCAGCATCGGCATGCTTTTCACGTCGCTTGGTAGAAATACACGTGCGCGTTCTGCCAAAAGCACCATTTGCATGCATATCGTGCGGTTTTGCAGGAAACTGCATCCGCGTCTACCAAAAGATGCATGTGCATGCTTAAAACGCGTTTTGGCACAAATCCATGTGCGGGTGCTAAAAAGAGCAGCATCGGCATTCTTTTCACGTCGTTTCGTAGAAATCCACGTGCGCGTTCTGCCAAAAGCACCATTTGTATGCATATCGTGTGGTTTTGCAGAAAACTGCGTCCGCGTCTACCAAAAGATGCATGTGCATGCTTAAAACGCGTTTTGGCACAAATCCATGTGCGGGTGCTAAAAAGAGCAGCATCGGCATGCTTTTCACGTCGTTTGGTAGAAATCGACGTGCGCGTTCTGCCAAAAGCACCATTTGCATGCATATCGTGTGCTTTTGCAGAAAACTGTGTCCCCGTCTACCAAAAGATGCGTGTACATGCTCAAAACGCGTTTTGGCACAAATCCATGTGCCGGTGCTAAAAAGAAGAGCATCGGCATGCTTTTCACGTCGTTTGGTAGAAATCCACGTGCGCGTTCTGCCAAAAGCACCATTTGCATGCATATCGTGTGCTTTTGCAGAAAACTGTGTCCCCGTCTACCAAAAGATGCGTGTACATGCTCAAAACGCGTTTTGGCACAAATCCATGTGCCGGTGCTAAAAAGAGCAGCATCGGCATGCTTTTCACGTCGCTTGGTAGAAATCCACGTGCGCGTTCTGCCAAAAGCACCATTTGCATGCATATCGTGTGGTTTTGCAGGAAACTGCATCCGCGTCTACCAAAAGATGCATGTGCATGCTTAAAACGCGTTTTGGCACAAATCCATGTGCGGGTGCTAAAAAGAGCAGCATCGGCATGCTTTTCACGTCGCTTGGTAGAAATCCACGTGCGCGTTCTGCCAAAAAAAAACATTTGCATGCATATCGTGTGGTTTTGCAGAAAACTGCGTCCGCGTCTACCAAAAGATGCATGCGCTTGCTTAAAACGCGTTTTGGCACAAATCCATGTGCGGGTGCTAAAAAGAGCAGCATCGGCATGCTTTTCACGTCGCTTGTTAGAAATCCACGTGCACGTTCTCCCAAAAGCACCATTTGCATGCATATCGCGTCGTTTTGCAGAAAACTGCGTCCGCGTCTACCGAAAGATGCATGTGCATGCTTAAAACGCGTTTTGGCACAAATCCATGTCCGGGTGCTAAAAAGAGCAGCATCGGCATGCTTTTCACGTCGTTTGGTAGAAATCCACGTGCGCATTCTGCCAAAAGCACCATTTGCATGCTTATCGTGTGGTTTTGCACAAAACTGCATCCGCGTCTACCAAAAGATGCATGTGCATGCTTAAAACGCGTTTTGGCACACAGCCATGTGCGGGTGCTAAAAAGAGCAGCATCGGCATGCTTTTCACGTCGCTTGTTAGAAATCCACGTGCACGTTCTCCCAAAAGCACCATTTGCATGCATATCGCGTCGTTTTGCAGAAAACTGCGTCCGCGTCTACCGAAAGATGCATGTGCATGCTTAAAACGCGTTTTGGCACAAATCCATGTCCGGGTGCTAAAAAGAGCAGCATCGGCATGCTTTTCACGTCGTTTGGTAGAAATCCACGTGCGCATTCTGCCAAAAGCACCATTTGCATGCTTATCGTGTGGTTTTGCAGAAAACTGCGTCCACGTCTACCAAAAGATGCATGTGCATGCTTAAAACGCGTTTTGGCACAAATTCATGTGCGGGTGCTAAAAAGAGCCCCATCGGTATGGTTTTCACGTCGTTTGGTAGAAATCCACGTGCGCGTTCTGCCAAAAGCACCATTTGCATGCATATCGTGTGGTTTTGCAGAAAACTGCATTCGCGTCTACCAAAAGATGCATGTGCATGCTTATACCGCGTTTTGGCACAAATCCATGTGCGGGTGCTAAAAAGAGCAGCATCGGCATGCTTTTCACGTCGCTTGGTAGAAGTCCACGTGCGCGTCCTGCCAAAAAAACCATTTCCATGCATATCGAGTGGTTTTTCAGGATACTGCGTCCGCGTCTACCGAAAGATGCATGTGCATGCTTAAAACGCGTTTTGGCACAAATCCATGTGCGGGTGCTAAAAAGAGCAGCATCGGCATGCTTTTCACGTCGCTTGGTAGAAATCCACGAGCACGTTCTCCCAAAAGCACCATTTGCATGCATATCGCGTCGTTTTGCAGAAAACTGCGCCGCGTCTAACAAAGATGCATGTGCATGCTTAAAACGAGTTTTCGCACAAATCCATGTGCGGGTGCTAAAAAGAGCAGCATCGGCATGCTTTTCACGTCGTTTCGTAGAAATCCACGTGCGCGTTCTGCCAAAAGCACCATTTGTATGCATATCGTGTGGTTTTGCAGAAAACTGCGTCCGCGTCTACCAAAAGATGCATGTGCATGCTTAAAACGCGTTTTGGCACAAATCCATGTGCGGGTGCTAAAAAGAGCAGCATCGGCATGCTTTTCACGTCGTTTGGTAGAAATCGACGTGCGCGTTCTGCCAAAAGCACCATTTGCATGCATATCGTGTGCTTTTGCAGAAAACTGTGTCCCCGTCTACCAAAAGATGCGTGTGCATGCTCAAAACGCGTTTTGGCACAAATCCATGTGCCGGTGCTAAAAAGACCAGCATCAGCATGCTTTTCACGTCGTTTGGTAGAAATCCACGTGCGCGTTCTGCCAAAAGCACCATTTGCATGCATATCGTGCGGTTTTGCAGAAAACTGCGTCCTCGTCTACCAAAAGATGCATGTGCATGCTTAAAACGCATTTTGGCACAAATCCATGCGCGGGTGCTAAACAGAGCAGCATCGGCATGCTTTTCACGTCGTTTGGTATAAATCCACGTGCGCGTTCTGTCAAAAGCACCATTTGCATGCATATCGTGTGGTTTTGCAGAAACCTGCATCCGCGTCTACCAAAAGATGCATGTGCATGCTTAAAACGAGTTTCGGCACAAATCCATGTGCGGGTGCTAAAAAGAGCAGCATCGGCATGCTATTCAAGTCGTTTGGTAGAAATCCACGGGCGCGTTCTGCCAAACGCACCATCATCATCATCACCATCATCAGCCTGGTTACGCCCACTGCAGGGCAAAGGCCTCTCCCGTATTTCTCCAACAACCCCGGTCATGTACTAATTGTGGCCACGCCGTCCCTGCAAACTTCTTAATCTCATCCGCCCACCTAACTTTCTGCCGCCCCCTGCTATGCTTCCCTTCCCTTGGGAAATGGTGCCATAAGCACCATTTGCATGCATATCGTGTGGTTTTGTAGAAAACTGCATCCGCGTCTACCAAAAGATGCATGTGCATGCTCAAAACGCGTTTTGGCACAAATCCATACGCGGGTGCTAAAAAGAGCAGCATCGGCATGCTTTTCACGTCGCTTGGTAGAAATACACGTGCGCGTTCTGCCAAAAGCACCATTTGCATGCATATCGTGCGGTTTTGCAGGAAACTGCATCCGCGTCTACCAAAAGTTGCATGTGCATGCTTAAAACGCGTTTTGGCACAAATCCATGTGCGGGTGCTAAAAAGAGCAGCATCGGCATGCTTTTCACGTCGTTTCGTAGAAATCCACGTGCGCGTTCTGCCAAAAGCACCATTTGTATGCATATCGTGTGGTTTTGCAGAAAACTGCGTCCGCGTCTACCAAAAGATGCATGTGCATGCTTAAAACGCGTTTTGGCACAAATCCATGTGCGGGTGCTAAAAAGAGCAGCATCGGCATGCTTTTCACGTCGTTTGGTAGAAATCGACGTGCGCGTTCTGCCAAAAGCACCATTTGCATGCATATCGTGTGCTTTTGCAGAAAACTGTGTCCCCGTCTACCAAAAGATGCGTGTACATGCTCAAAACGCGTTTTGGCACAAATCCATGTGCCGGTGCTAAAAAGAACAGCATCGGCATGCTTTTCACGTCGTTTGGTAGAAATCCACGTGCGTGTTCTGCCAAAAGCACCATTTGCATGCATATCGTGCGGTTTTGCAGAAAACTGCGTCCTCGTCTACCAAAAGATGCATGTGCATGCTTAAAACCCATTTTGGCACAAATCCATGCGCGGGTGCTAAACAGAGCAGCATCGGCATGCTTTTCACGTCGTTTGGTATAAATCCACGTGCGCGTTCTGTCAAAAGCACCATTTGCATGCTTATCGTGTGGTTTTGCACAAAACTGCATCCGCGTCTACCAAAAGATGCATGTGCATGCTTAAAACGCGTTTTGGCACACAGCCATGTGCGGGTGCTAAAAAGAGCAGCATCGGCATGCTTTTCACGTCGTTTGTAGAAATCCACGTGCGCGTTCTGCCATAAGCACCGTTTGCATGCATATCGTGTGGTTTTGCAGAAAACTGCGTCCTCGTCTACCAAAAGATGCATGTGCATGCTTAAAACGCATTTTGGCACAAATCCATGCGCGGGTGCTAAACAGAGCAGCATCGGCATGCTTTTCACGTCGCTTGGTAGAAATCCACGTGCGCGTTCTGCCAAAAAAAAACATTTGCATGCATATCGTGTGGTTTTGCAGAAAACTGCGTCCGCGTCTACCGAAAGATGCATGTGCTTGCTTAAAACGCGTTTTGGCACAAATCCATGTGCGGGTGCTAAAAAGAGCAGCATCGGCATGCTTTTCACGTCGCTTGTTAGAAATCCACGTGCACGTTCTCCCAAAAGCACCATTTGCATGCATATCGCGTCGTTTTGCAGAAAACTGCGTCCGCGTCTATTAAAAGATGCATGTGCATGCTTAAAACGCGTTTTGGCACAAATCCATGTGCGGGTGCTAAAAAGAGCAGCATCGGCATGCTTTTCACGTCGCTTGGTAGAAATCAACGTGCGCGTTCTGCCAAAAGCACCATTTGGATGCATATCGTGTGGTTTTGCAGAAAACTGCGTCCGCGTCTACCAAAAGATGCATTTGCATGCTCAAAACGCGTTTTGGCACAAATCCATGCGCGGGAGCTAAAAAGAGCAGCATCGGCATGCTTTTCACGTCGTTTGGTAGACATCCACGTGCACGTTCTGCCAAAAGCACCATTTGCATGCATATCATGTGGTTTTGCAGAAAACTGCGTCCGCGTCTACTAAAAGATGCATGTGCATGCTTAAAACGCGTGTTGGCACAAATCCATGTGCGGGTGCTAAAAAGAGCAGCATCGGCATGCTTTTCACGTCGCTTGGTAGAAATCCACGTGCGCGTTCTGCCAAAAGCACCATTTGCATGCATATCGTGTGGTTTTGCAGGAAACTGCATCCGCGTCTACCAAAAGATGCATGTGCATGCTTAAAACGCGTTTTGGCACAAATCCATGTGCGGGTGCTAAAAAGAGCAGCATCGGCATGCTTTTCACGTCGCTGGTAGAAATCCACGTGCGCGTTCTGCCAAAAAAAACATTTGCATGCATATCGTGTGGTTTTGCAGAAAACTGCGTCCGCGTCTACCAAAAGATGCATGTGCTTGCTTAAAACGCGTTTTGGCACAAATCCATGTGCGGGTGCTAAAAAGAGCAGCATCGGCATGCTTTTCACGTCGCTTGTTAGAAATCCACGTGCACGTTCTCCCAAAAGCACCATTTGCATGCATATCGCGTCGTTTTGCAGAAAACTGCGTCCGCGTCTACCAAAAGATGCATGTGCATGCTTAAAACGCGTTTTGGCACAAATACATGTCCGGGTGCTAAAAAGAGCAGCATCGGCATGCTTTTCACGTCGTTTGGTAGAAATCCACGTGCGCATTCTGCCAAAAGCACCATTTGCATGCTTATCGTGTGGTTTTGCACAGAACTGCATCCGCGTCTACCAAAAGATGCATGTGCATGCTTAAAACGCGTTTTGGCACACAGCCATGTGCGGGTGCTAAAAAGAGCAGCATCGGCATGCTATTCACGTCGTTTGTAGAAATCCACGTGCGCGTTCTGCCATAAGCACCGTTTGCATGCATATCGTGTGGTTTTGCAGAAAACTGCGTCCACGTCTACCAAAAGATGCATGTGCATGCTTAAAACGCGTTTTGGTACAAATCCATGTGCGGGTGCTAAAAAGAGCCCCATCGGTATGGTTTTCACGTCGTTTGGTAGAAATCCACGTGCGCGTTCTGCCAAAAGCACCATTTGCATGCATATCGTGTGGTTTTGCAGAAAACTGCATCCGCGTCTACCAAAAGTTGCATGTGCATGCTTATACCGCGTTTTGGCACAAATCCATGTGCGGGTGCTAAAAAGAGCAGCATCGGCATGCTTTTCACGTCGCTTGGTAGAAGTCCACGTGCGCGTCCTGCCAAAAAAACCATTTGCATGCATATCGAGTGGTTTTTCAGAATACTGCGTCCGCGTCTACCGAAAGATGCATGTGCATGCTTAAAACGCGTTTTGGCACAAATCCATGTGCGGGTGCTAAAAAGAGCAGCATCGGCATGCTTTTCACGTCGTTTGGTAGAAATCCACGTGCGCGTTCTGCCAAAAGCACCATTTGCATGCATATCGCGTCGTTTTGCAGAAAACTGGGCCGCGTCTACCAAAGATGCATGTGCATGCTTAAAACGAGTTTTGGCACAAATCCATGTGCGGGTGCTAAAAAGAGCTGCATCGGCATGCTTTTCACGTCGTTTGGTAGAAATCGACGTGCGCGTTCTGCCAAAAGCACCATTTGCATGCATATCGCGTCGTTTTGCAGAAAACTGCGTCCGCGTCTATTAAAAGATGCATGTGCATGCTTAAAACGCGTTTTGGCACAAATCCATGTGCGGGTGCTAAAAAGAGCAGCATCGGCATGCTTTTCACGTCGCTTGGTAGAAATCAACGTGCGCGTTCTGCCAAAAGCACCATTTGGATGCATATCGTGTGGTTTTGCAGAAAACTGCGTCCGCGTCTACCAAAAGATGCATGTGCATGCTCAAAACGCGTTTTGGCACAAATCCATGCGCGGGTGCTAAAAAGAGCAGCATCGGCATGCTTTTCACGTCGTTTGGTAGACATCCACGTGCACGTTCTGCCAAAAGCACCATTTGCATGCATATCATGTGGTTTTGCAGAAAACTGCTTCCGCGTCTACTAAAAGATGCATGTGCATGCTTAAAACGCGTGTTGGCACAAATCCATGTGCGGGTGCTAAAAAGAGCAGCATCGGCATGCTTTTCACGTCGCTTGGTAGAAATCCACGTGCGCGTTCTGCCAAAAGCACCATTTGCATGCATATCGTGTGGTTTTGCAGGAAACTGCATCCGCGTCTACCAAAAGATGCATGTGCATGCTGAAAACGCGTTTTGGCACAAATCCATGTGCGGGTGCTAAAAAGAGCAGCATCGGCATGCTTTTCACGTCGTTTGTAGAAATCCACGTGCGCGTTCTGCCATAAGCACCGTTTGCATGCATATCCTGTGGTTTTGCAGAAAACTGCGTACACGTCTACCAAAAGATGCATGTGCATGCTTAAAACGCGTTTTGGCACAAATTCATGTGCGGGTGCTAAAAAGAGCCCCATCGGTATGGTTTTCACGTCGTTTGGTAGAAATCCACGTGCGCGTTCTGCCAAAAGCACCATTTGCATGCATATCGTGTGGTTTTGCAGAAAACTGCATTCGCGTCTACCAAAAGATGCATGTGCATGCTTATACCGCGTTTTGGCACAAATCCATGTACGGGTGCTAAAAAGAGCAGCATCGGCATGCTTTTCACGTCGCTTGGTAGAAGTCCACGTGCGCGTCCTGCCAAAAAAACCATTTCCATGCATATCGAGTGGTTTTTCAGAATACTGCGTCCGCGTCTACCGAAAGATGCATGTGCATGCTTAAAACGCGTTTTGGCACAAAACCATGTGCGGGTGCTAAAAAGAGCAGCATCGGCATGCTTTTCACGTCGCTTGGTAGAAATCCACGTGCGCGTTCTGCCAAAAGCACCATTTGCATGCATATAGTGTGGTTTTGCAGAAAACTGCATCCGCGTCTACCAAAAGATGCATGTGCATGCTTAAAATGCGTTTTGGCACAAATCCATGTGCGGGTGCTAAAAAGAGCAGCATTGGCATGCTTTTCACGTCGCTTGGTAGAAATCCACGAGCACGTTCTCCCAAAAGCACCATTTGCATGCATATCGCGTCGTTTTGCAGAAAACTGCGCCGCGTCTACCAAAGATGCATGTGCATGCTTAAAACGAGTTTTCGCACAAATCCATGTGCGGGTGCTAAAAAGAGCAGCATCGGCATGCTTTTCACGTCGTTTCGTAGAAATCCACGTGCGCGTTCTGCCAAAAGCACCATTTGCATGCATATCGTGTGCTTTTGCAGAAAACTGTGTCCCCGTCTACCAAAAGATGCGTGTGCATGCTCAAAACGTGTTTTGGCACAAATCCATGTGCCGGTGCTAAAAAGACCAGCATCGGCATGCTTTTCACGTCGTTTGGTAGAAATCCACGTGCGCGTTCTTCCAAAAGCACCATTTGCATGCATATCGTGCGGTTTTGCAGAAAACTGCGTCCTCGTCTACCAAAAGATGCATGTGCATGCTTAAAACGCATTTTGGCACAAATCCATGCGCGGGTGCTAAACAGAGCAGCATCGGCATGCTTTTCACGTCATTTGGTATAAATCCACGTGCGCGTTCTGTCAAAAGCACCATTTGCATGCATATCGTGTGGTTTTGCAGAAACCTGCATCCGCGTCTACCAAAAGATGCATGTGCATGCTTAAAACGAGTTTCGGCACAAATCCATGTGCGGGTGCTAAAAAGAGCAGCATCGGCATGCTATTCAAGTCGTTTGGTAGAAATCCACGGGCGCGTTCTGCCAAACGCACCATCATCATCATCACCATCATCAGCCTGGTTACGCCCACTGCAGGGCAAAGGCCTCTCCCGTATTTCTCCAACAACCCCGGTCATGTACTAATTGTTGCCACGCCGTCCCTGCAAACTTCTTAATCTCATCCGCCCACCTAACTTTCTGCCGCCCCCTGCTATGCTTCCCTTCCCTTGGGAAATGGTGCCATAAGCACCATTTGCATGCATATCGTGTGGTTTTGTAGAAAACTGCATCCGCGTCTACCAAAAGATGCATGTGCATGCTCAAAACGCGTTTTGGCACAAATCCATACGCGGGTGCTAAAAAGAGCAGCATCGGCATGCTTTTCACGTCGCTTGGTAGAAATACACGTGCGCGTTCTGCCAAAAGCACCATTTGCATGCATATCGTGCGGTTTTGCAGGAAACTGCATCCGCGTCTACCAAAAGTTGCATGTGCATGCTTAAAACGCGTTTTGGCACAAATCCATGTGCGGGTGCTAAAAAGAGCAGCATCGGCATGCTTTTCACGTCGTTTCGTAGAAATCCACGTGCGCGTTCTGCCAAAAGCACCATTTGTATGCATATCGTGTGGTTTTGCAGAAAACTGCGTCCGCGTCTACCAAAAGATGCATGTGCATGCTTAAAACGCGTTTTGGCACAAATCCATGTGCGGGTGCTAAAAAGAGCAGCATCGGCATGCTTTTCACGTCGTTTCGTAGAAATCCACGTGCGCGTTCTGCCAAAAGCACCATTTGTATGCATATCGTGTGGTTTTGCAGAAAACTGCGTCCGCGTCAACCAAAAGATGCATGTGCATGCTTAAAACGCGTTTTGGCACAAATCCATGTCCGGGTGCTAAAAAGAGCAGCATCGGCATGCTTTTCACGTCGTTTGGTAGAAATCCACGTGCGAATTCTGCCAAAAGCACCATTTGCATGCTTATCGTGTGGTTTTGCACAAAACTGCATCCGCGTCTACCAAAAGATGCATGTGCATGCTTAAAACGCGTTTTGGCACACAGCCATGTGCGGGTGCTAAAAAGAGCAGCATCGGCATGCTTTTCACGTCGTTTGTAGAAATCCACGTGCGCGTTCTGCCATAAGCACCGTTTGCATGCATATCGTGTGGTTTTGCAGAAAACTGCGTCCTCGTCTACCAAAAGATGCATGTGCATGCTTAAAACGCATTTTGGCACAAATCCATGCGCGGGTGCTAAACAGAGCAGCATCGGCATGCTTTTCACGTCGCTTGGTAGAAATCCACGTGCGCGTTCTGCCAAAAAAAACATTTGCATGCATATCGTGTGGTTTTGCAGAAAACTGCGTCCGCGTCTACCGAAAGATGCATGTGCTTGCTTAAAACGCGTTTTGGCACAAATCCATGTGCGGGTGCTAAAAAGAGCAGCATCGGCATGCTTTTCACGTCGCTTGTTAGAAATCCACGTGCACGTTCTCCCAAAAGCACCATTTGCATGCATATCGCGTCGTTTTGCAGAAAACTGCGTCCGCGTCTATTAAAAGATGCATGTGCATGCTTAAAACGCGTTTTGGCACAAATCCATGTGCGGGTGCTAAAAAGAGCAGCATCGGCATGCTTTTCACGTCGCTTGGTAGAAATCAACGTGCGCGTTCTGCCAAAAGCACCATTTGGATGCATATCGTGTGGTTTTGCAGAAAACTGCGTCCGCGTCTACCAAAAGATGCATTTGCATGCTCAAAACGCGTTTTGGCACAAATCCATGCGCGGGTGCTAAAAAGAGCAGCATCGGCATGCTTTTCACGTCGTTTGGTAGACATCCACGTGCACGTTCTGCCAAAAGCACCATTTGCATGCATATCATGTGGTTTTGCAGAAAACTGCGTCCGCGTCTACTAAAAGATGCATGTGCCTGCTTAAAACGCGTGTTGGCACAAATCCATGTGCGGGTGCTAAAAAGAGCAGCATCGGCATGCTTTTCACGTCGCTTGGTAGAAATCCACGTGCGCGTTCTGCCAAAAGCACCATTTGCATGCATATCGTGTGGTTTTGCAGGAAACTGCATCCGCGTCTACCAAAAGATGCATGTGCATGCTCAAAACGCGTTTTGGCACAAATCCATGTGCGGGTGCTAAAAAGAGCAGCATCGGCATGCTTTTCACGTCGCTTGGTAGAAATCCACGTGCGCGTTTTGCCAAAAAAAAACATTTGCATGCATATCGTGTGGTTTTGCAGAAAACTGCGTCCGCGTCTACCAAAAGATGCATGTGCTTGCTTAAAACGCGTTTTGGCACAAATCCATGTGCGGGTGCTAAAAAGAGCAGCATCGGCATGCTTTTCACGTCGCTTGTTAGAAATCCACGTGCACGTTCTCCCAAAAGCACCATTTGCATGCATATCGCGTCGTTTTGCAGAAAACTGCGTCCGCGTCTACCAAAAGATGCATGTGCATGCCTAAAACGCGTTTTGGCACAAACACATGTCCGGGTGCTAAAAAGAGCAGCATCGGCATGCTTTTCACGTCGTTTGGTAGAAATCCACGTGCGCATTCTGCCAAAAGCACCATTTGCATGCTTATCGTGTGGTTTTGCACAAAACTGCATCCGCGTCTACCAAAAGATGCATGTGCATGCTTAAAACGCGTTTTGGCACACAGCCATGTGCGGGTGCTAAAAAGAGCAGCATCGGCATGCTTTTCACGTCGTTTGTAGAAATCCACGTGCGCGTTCTGCCATAAGCACCGTTTGCATGCATATCGTGTGGTTTTGCAGAAAACTGCGTCCACGTCTACCAAAAGATGCATGTGCATGCTTAAAACGCGTTTTGGCACAAATCCATGTGCGGGTGCTAAAAAGAGCCCCATCGGTATGGTTTTCACGTCGTTTGGTAGAAATCCACGTGCGCGTTCTGCCAAAAGCACCATTTGTATGCATATCGAGTGGTTTTGCAGAAAACTGCATCCGCGTCTACCAAAAGATGCATGTGCATGCTTATACCGCGTTTTGGCACAAATCCATGTGCGGGTACTAAAAAGAGCAGCATCGGCATGCTTTTCACGTCGCTTGGTAGAAGTCCACGTGCGCGTCCTGCCAAAAAACCATTTGCATGCATATCGAGTGGTTTTTCAGAATACTGCGTCCGCGTCTACCGAAAGATGCATGTGCATGCTTAAAACGCGTTTTGGCACAAATCCATGTGCGGGTGCTAAAAAGAGCAGCATCGGCATGCTTTTCACGTCGTTTGGTAGAAATCCACGTGCGCGTTCTGCCAAAAGCACCATTTGCATGCATATCGTGTGGTTTTGCAGAAAACTGCATCCGCGTCTACCAAAAGATGCATGTGCATGGTTAAAATGCGTTTTTGCACAAATCCATGTGCGGGTGCTAAAAAGAGCAGCATTGGCATGCTTTTCACGTCGCTTGGTAGAAATCCACGAGCACGTTCTGCCAAAAGCACCATTTGCATGCATATCGCGTCGTTTTGCAGAAAACTGCGCCGCGTCTACCAAAGATGCATGTGCATGCTTAAAACGAGTTTTGGCACAAATCCATGTGCGGGTGCTAAAAAGAGCAGCATCGGCATGCTTTTCACGTCGTTTGGTAGAAATCGACGTGCGCGTTCTGCCAAAAGCACCATTTGCATGCATATCGTGTGCTTTTGCAGAAAACTGTGTCCGCGTCTACCAAAAGATGCGTGTGCATGCTCAAAACGCGTTTTCGCACAAATCCATGTGCGGGTGCTAAAAAGAGCAGCATCGGCATGCTTTTCACGTCGCTTGGTAGAAATCCACGTGCGCGTTCTGCGAAAAGCACCATTTGCATGCATATCGTGTGGTTTTGCAGAAAACTGCATCCGCGTCTACCAAAAGATGCATGTGCATGCTCAAAATGCGTTTTGGCACAAATCCATGCGCGGGTGCTAAAAAGAGCAGCATCGGCATGCTTTTCACATCGTTTGGTAGACATCCACGTGCGCGTTCTGCCAAAAGCACCATTTGCATGCATATCATGTGGTTTTGCAGAAAACTGCGTCCGCGTCTACTAAAAGATGCATGTGCATGCTTATACCGCGTTTTGGCACAAATCCATGTGCGGGTGCTAAAAAGAGCAGCATCGGCATGCTTTTCACGTCGCTTGGTAGAAGTCCACGTGCGCGTCCTGCCAAAAAAACCATTTGCATGCATATCGAGTGGTTTTTCAGAATACTGCGTCCGCGTCTACCGAAAGATGCATGTGCATGCTTAAAACGCGTTTTGGCACAAATCCATGTGCGAGTGCTAAAAAGAGCAGCATCGGCATGCTTTTCACGTTGTTTGGTAGAAATCCACGTGCGCGTTCTGCCAAAAGCACCATTTGCATGCATATCGTGTGGTTTTGCAGAAAACTGCATCCACGTCTACCAAAAGATGCATGTGCATGGTTAAAATGCGTTTTGGCACAAATCCATGTGCGGGTGCTAAAAAGAGCAGCATTGGCATGCTTTTCACGTCGCTTGGTAGAAATCCACGAGCACGTTCTGCCAAAAGCACCATTTGCATGCATATCGCGTCGTTTTGCAGAAAACTGCGCCGCGTATACCAAAGATGCATGTGCATGCTTAAAACGAGTTTTGGCACAAATCCATGTGCGGGTGCTAAAAAGAGCAGCATCGGCATGCTTTTCACGTCGTTTGGTAGAAATCGACGTGTGCGTTCTGCCAAAAGCACCATTTGCATGCATATCGTGTGCTTTTGCAGAAAACTGTGTCCGCGTCTACCAAAAGATGCGTGTGCATGCTCAAAACGCGTTTTCGCACAAATCCATGTGCGGGTGCTAAAAAGAGCAGCATCGGCATGCTTTTCACGTCGCTTGGTAGAAATCCACGTGCGCGTTCTGCCAAAAGCACCATTTGCATGCATATCGTGTGGTTTTGCAGAAAACTGCATCCGCGTCTACCAAAAGATGCATGTGCATGCTTAAAATGCGTTTTGGCACAAATCCATGTGCGGGTGCTAAAAAGAGCAGCATCGGCATGCTTTTCACGTCGCTTGGTAGAAATCCACGAGCACGTTCTCCCAAAAGCACCATTTGCATGCATATCGCGTCGTTTTGCAGAAAACTGCGCCGCGTCTACCAAAGATGCATGTGCATGCTTAAAACGAGTTTTGGCACAAATCCATGTGCGGGTGCTAAAAAGATCAGCATCGGCATGCTTTTCACGTCGTTTCGTAGAAATCCACGTGCGCGTTCTGCCAAAAGCACCATTTGTATGCATATCGTGTGGTTTTGCAGAAAACTGCGTCCGCGTCTACCAAAAGAGGCATGTGCATGCTTAAAACGCGTTTTGGCACAAATCCATGTGCGGGTGCTAAAAAGAGCAGCATCGGCATGCTTTTCACGTCGTTTGGTAGAAATCGACGCGCGCGTTCTGCCAAAAGCACCATTTGCATGCATATCGTGTGCTTTTGCAGAAAACTGTGTCCGCGTCTACCAAAAGATGCGTGTGCATGCTCAAAACGCGTTTTGGCACAAATCCATGTGCCGGTGCTAAAAAGACCAGCATCGGCATGCTTTTCACGTCGTTTGGTAGAAATCCACGTGCGCGTTCTGCCATAAGCACCATTTGCATGCATATCGTGTGGTTTTGTAGAAAACTGCATCCGCGTCTACCAAAAGATGCATGTGCATGCTCAAAATGCGTGTTGGCACAAATCCATGCGCGGGTGCTAAAAAGAGCAGCATCGGCATGCTTTTCACATCGTTTGGTAGACATCCACGTGCGCGTTCTGCCAAAAGCACCATTTGCATGCATATCATGTGGTTTTGCAGAAAACTGCGTCCGCGTCTACTCAAAGATGCATGTGCATGCTTAAAACGCGTGTTGGCACAAATCCATGTGTGGGTGCTAAAAATAGCAGCATCGGCATGCTTTTCACGTCGCTTGGTAGAAATCCACGTGCGCGTTCTGCCAAAAGCACCATTTGCATGCATATCGTGTGGTTTTGCAGGAAACTGCATCCGCGTCTACGAAAAGATGCATGTGCATGCTTAAAACGCGTTTTGGCACAAATCCATGTGCGGGTGCTAAAAAGAGCAGCATCGGCATGCTTTTCACATCGCTTGGTAGAAATCCACGTGCGCGTTCTGCCAAAAAAAACATTTGCATGCATATCGTGTGGTTTTGCAGAAAACTGCGTCAGCGTCTACCGAAAGATGCATGTGCTTGCTTAAAGCGCGTTTTGGCACAAATCCATGTGCGGGTGCTAAAAAGAGCAGCATCGGCATGCTTTTCACGTCGCTTGGTAGAAATCAACGTGCGCGTTCTGCCAAAAGCACCATTTGCATGCATATCGTGTGGTTTTGCAGAAAACTGCGTCCGCGTCTACCAAAAGATGCATGTGCATGCTCAAAACGCATTTTGGCACAAATCCATGCGCGGGTGCTAAAAAGAGCAGCATCGGCATGCTTTTCACGTCGTTTGGTAGACATCCACGTGCGCGTTCTGCCAAGAGCACCATTTGCATGCATATCATGTGGTTTTGCAGAAAACTGCGTCCGCGTCTACTAAAAGATGCATGTGCATGCTTAAAACGCGTGTTGGCACAAATCCATGTGCGGGTGCTAAAAAGAGCAGCATTCGCATGCTTTTTACGTCGCTTGGTAGAAATCCACGTGCGCGTTCTGCCAAAAGCACCATTTGCATGCATATTGTGTGGTTTTGCAGGAAACTGCATCCGCGTCTACCAAAAGATGCATGTGCATGCTTAAAACGCGTTTTGGCACAAATCCCTGTGCGGGTGCTAAAAAGAGCAGCATCGGCATGCTTTTCACGTCGCTTGGTAGAAATCCACGTGCGCGTTCTGCCAAAAAAGCATTTGCATGCATATCGTGTGGTTTTGCAGAAAACTGCGTCCGCGTCTGCCAAAAGATGCATGTGCTTGCTTAAAACGCGTTTTGGCACAAATCTATGTGCGGGTGCTAAAAAGAGCAGCATCGGCATGCTTTTCACGTCGCTTGTTAGAAATCCACGCGCACGTTCTCCCAAAAGCACCATTTGCATGCATATCGCGTCGTTTTGCAGAAAACTGCGTCCGCGTCTATTAAAAGATGCACGTGCATGCTTAAAACGCGTTTTGGCACAAATCCATGTGCGGGTGCTAAAAAGAGCTGCATCGGCATGCTTTTCACGTCGCTTGGTAGAAATCAACGTGCGCGTTCTGCCAAAAGCACCATTTGCATGCATATCTTGTGGTTTTGCAGAAAACTGCGTCCGAGTCTACCAAAAGATGCATGTGCATGCTTAAAACGCGTTTTGGCACAAATCCATGTCCGGGTGCTAAAAAGAGCAGCATCGCCATGCTTTTCACGTCGTTTGGTAGAAATCCACGTGCGCATTCTGCCAAAAGCACCATTTGCATGCTTATCGTGTGGTTTTGCACAAAACTGCATCCGCGTCTACCAAAAGATGCATGTGCATGCTTAAAACGCGTTTTGGCACACAGCCATGTGCGGGTGCTAAAAAGAGCAGCATCGGCATGCTTTTCACGTCGTTTGTAGAAATCCACGTGCGCGTTCTGCCATAAGCACCGTTTGCATGCATATCGTGTGGTTTTGCACAAAACTGCGTCCGCGTCTACCAAAAGATGCATGTGCTTGCTTACAACGCGTTTTGGCACAAATCCTTGTGCGGGTGCTAAAAAGAGCAGCATCGGCATGCTTTTCACGTCGCTTGTTAGAAATCCACGTGCACGTTCTCCCAAAAGCACCATTTGCATGCATATCGCGTCGTTTTGCAGAAAACTGCGTCCGCGTCTATTAAAAGATGCATGTGCATGCTTAAAAAGCGTTTTGGCACACAGCCATGTGCGGGTGCTTAAAAGAGCAGCATCGGCATGCTTTTCGCGTCGTTTGTAGAAATCCACGTGCGCGTTCTGCCATAAGCACCGTTTGCATGCATATCGTGTGGTTTTGCAGAAAACTGCGTCCGCGTCTACCAAAAGATGCATGCGCATGCTTAAAACGCGTTTTGGCACAAATCCATGTGCAGGTGCTAAAAAGAGCAGCATCGGCATGCTTTTCACGTCGCTTGGTAGAAGTCCACGTGCGCGTCCTGCCAAAAAACCATTTGCATGCATATCGAGTGGTTTTGCAGAATACTGCGTCCGCGTCTACCGAAAGATGCATGTGCATGCTTAAAACGCGTTTTGGCACAAATCCATGTGGGGGTGCTAAAAAGAGCAGCATCGGCATGCTTTTCACGTCGTTTGGTAGAAATCCACGTGCGCGTTCTGCCAAAAGCACAATTTGCATGCATATCGTGTGGTTTTGCAGAAAACTGAATCCGCGTCTACCAAAAGATGCATGTGCATGCTTAAAATGCGTTTTGGCACAAATCCATGTGCGGGTGCTAAAAAGAGCAGCATCGGCATGCTTTTCACGTCGCTTGGTAGAAATCCACGAGCACGTTCTCCCAAAAGCACCATTTGCATGCATATCGCGTCGTTTTGCAGAAAACTGCGCCGCGTCTACCAAAGATTCATGTGCATGCTTAAAACGAGTTTTGGCACAAATCCATGTGCGGGTGCTAAAAAGAGCAGCATCGGCATGCTTTTCACGTCGTTTCGTAGAAATCGACGTGCGCGTTCTGCCAAAAGCACCATTTGCATGCATATCGTGTGCTTTTGCAGAAAACTGTGTCCGCGTCTACCAAAAGATGCGTGTGCATGCTCAAAACGCGTTTTCGCACAAATTCATGTGCGGGTGCTAAAAAGAGCAGCATCGGCATGCTTTTCACGTCGCTTGGTAGAAATCCACGTGCGCGTTCTGCCAAAAGCACCATTTGCATGCATATCGTGTGGTTTTGCAGAAAACTGCATCCGCGTCTACCAAAAGATGCATGTGCATGCTCAAAATGCGTTTTGGCACAAATCCATGCGCGGGTGCTAAAAAGAGCAGCATCGGCATGCTTTTCACATCGTTTGGTAGACATCCACGTGCGCGTTCTGCCAAAAGCACCATTTGCATGCATATCATGTGGTTTTGCAGAAAACTGCGTCCGCGTCTACTAAAAGATGCATGTGCATGCTTATACCGCGTTTTGGCACAAATCCATGTGCGGGTGCTAAAAAGAGCAGCATCGGCATGCTTTTCACGTCGCTTGGTAGAAGTCCACGTGCGCGTCCTGCCAAAAAAAACCATTTGCATGCATATCGTGTGGTTTTGTAGAAAACTGCATCCGCGTCTACCAAAAGATGCATGTGCATGCTCAAAATGCGTGTTGGCACAAATCCATGCGCGGGTGCTAAAAAGAGCAGCATCGGCATGCTTTTCACATCGTTTGGTAGACATCCACGTGCGCGTTCTGCCAAAAGCACCATTTGCATGCATATCATGTGGTTTTGCAGAAAACTGCGTCCGCGTCTACTAAAAGATGCATGTGCATGCTTAAAACGCGTGTTGGCACAAATCCATGTGCGGGTGCTAAAAAGAGCAGCATCGGCATGCTTTTCACGTCGCTTGGTAGAAATCCACGTGCGCGTTCTGCCAAAAGCACCATTTGCATGCATATCGTGTGGTTTTGCAGGAAACTGCATCCGCGTCTACGAAAAGATGCATGTGCATGCTTAAAACGCGTTTTGGCACAAATCCATGTGCGGGTGCTAAAAAGAGCAGCATCGGCATGCTTTTCACGTCGCTTGGTAGAAATCCACGTGCGCGTTGTGCCAAAAAAAAACATTTGCATGCATATCGTGTGGTTTTGCAGAAAACTGCGTCCGCGTCTACCGAAAGATGCATGTGCTTGCTTAAAGCGCGTGTTGGCACAAATCCATGTGCGGGTGCTAAAAAGAGCAGCATTCGCATGCTTTTCACGTCGCTTGGTAGAAATCCACGTGCGCGTTCTGCCAAAAGCACCATTTGCATGCATATCGTGTGGTTTTGCAGGAAACTGCATCCGCGTCTACCAAAAGATGCATGTGCATGCTTAAAACGCGATTTGGCACAAATCCCTGTGCGGGTGCTAAAAAGAGCAGCATCGGCATGCTTTTCACGTCGCTTGGTAGAAATCCACGTGCGCGTTCTGCCAAAAAAACATTTGCATGCATATCGTGTGGTTTTGCAGAAAACTGCGTCCGCGTCTACCAAAAGATGCATGTGCTTGCTTAAAACGCGTTTTGGCACAAATCCATGTGCGGGTGCTAAAAAGAGCAGCATCGGCATGCTTTTCACGTCGCTTGCTAGAAATCCACGTGCACGTTCTCCCAAAAGCACCATTTGCATGCATATCGCGTCGTTTTGCAGAAAACTGCGTCCGCGTCTATTAAAAGATGCACGTGCATGCTTAAAACGCGTTTTGGCACAAATCCATGTGCGGGTGCTAAAAAGAGCTGCATCGGCATGCTTTTCACGTCGCTTGGTAGAAATCAACGTGCGCGTTCTGCCAAAAGCACCATTTGCATGCATATCGTGTGGTTTTGCAGAAAACTGCGTCCGAGTCTACCAAAAGATGCATGTGCATGCTTAAAACGCGTTTTGGCACAAATCCATGTCCGGGTGCTAAAAAGAGCAGCATCGGCACGCTTTTCACGTCGTTTGGTAGAAATCCACGTGCGCATTCTGCCAAAAGCACCATTTGCATGCTTATCGTGTGGTTTTGCACAAAACTGCATCCACGTCTACCAAAAGATGCATGTGCATGCTTAAAACGCGTTTTGGCACACAGCCATGTGCGGGTGCTAAAAAGAGCAGCATCGGCATGCTTTTCACGTCGTTTGTAGAAATCCACGTGCTTCGTTCTGCCATAAGCACCGTTTGCATGCATATCATGTGGTTTTGCACAAAACTGCGTCCGCGTCTACCAAAAGATGCATGTGCTTGCTTACAACGCGTTTTGGCACAAATCCTTGTGCGGGTGCTAAAAAGAGCAGCATCGGCATGCTTTTCACGTCGCTTGTTAGAAATCCACGTGCACGTTCTCCCAAAAGCACCATTTGCATGCATATCGCGTCGGTTTGCAGAAAACTGCGTCCGCGTCTATTAAAAGATGCATGTGCATGCTTAAAACGCGTTTTGGCACACAGCCATGTGCGGGTGCTTAAAAGAGCAGCATCGGCATGCTTTTCACGTCGTTTGTAGAAATCCACGTGCGCGTTCTGCCATAAGCACCGTTTGCATGCATATCGTGTGGTTTTGCAGAAAACTGCGTCCGCGTCTACCAAAAGATGCATGCGCATGCTTAAAACGCGTTTTGGCACAAATCCATGTGCGGGTGCTAAAAAGAGCAGCATCGGCATGCTTTTCACGTCGCTTGGTAGAAGTCCACGTGCGCGTCCTGCCAAAAAAACCATTTGCATGCATATCTAGTGGTTTTGCAGAATACTGCGTCCGCGTCTACCGAAAGATGCATGTGCATGCTTAAAACGCGTTTTGGCACACAGCCATGTGCGGGTGCTAAAAAGAGCAGCATCGGCATGCTTTTCACGTCGTTTGTAGAAATCCACGTGCGCGTTCTGCCATAAGCACCGTTTGCATGCATATCGTGTGGTTTTGCACAAAACTGCGTCCGCGTCTACCAAAAGATGCATGTGCTTGCTTACAACGCGTTTTGGCACAAATCCTTGTGCGGGTGCTAAAAAGAGCAGCATCGGCATGCTTTTCACGTCGCTTGTTAGAAATCCACGTGCACGTTCTCCCAAAAGCACCATTTGCATGCATATCGCGTCGTTTTGCAGAAAACTGCGTCCGCGTCTATTAAAAGATGCATGTGCATGCTTAAAACGCGTTTTGGCACACAGCCATGTGCGGGTGCTTAAAAGAGCAGCATCGGCATGCTTTTCACGTCGTTTGTAGAAATCCACGTGCGCGTTCTGCCATAAGCACCGTTTGCATGCATATCGTGTGGTTTTGCACAAAACTGCGTCCGCGTCTACCAAAAGATGCATGTGCTTGCTTACAACGCGTTTTGGCACAAATCCTTGTGCGGGTGCTCAAAAGAGCAGCATCGGCATGCTTTTCACGTCGCTTGTTAGAAATCCACGTGCACGTTCTCCCAAAAGCACCATTTGCATGCATATCGCGTCGGTTTGCAGAAAACTGCGTCCGCGTCTATTAAAAGATGCATGTGCATGCTTAAAACGCGTTTTGGCACACAGCCATGTGCGGGTGCTTAAAAGAGCAGCATCGGCATGCTTTTCACGTCGTTTGTAGAAATCCACGTGCGCGTTCTGCCATAAGCACCGTTTGCATGCATATCGTGTGGTTTTGCAGAAAACTGCGTCCGCGTCTACCAAAAGATGCATGTGCATGCTTAAAACGCGTTTTGGCACAAATCCATGTCCGGGTGCTAAAAAGAGCAGCATCGCCATGCTTTTCACGTCGTTTGGTAGAAATCCACGTGCGCATTCTGCCAAAAGCACCATTTGCATGCTTATCGTGTGGTTTTGCACAAAACTGCATCCGCGTCTACCAAAAGATGCATGTGCATGCTTAAAACGCGTTTTGGCACACAGCCATGTGCGGGTGCTAAAAAGAGCAGCATCGGCATGCTTTTCACGTCGTTTGTAGAAATCCACGTGCGCGTTCTGCCATAAGCACCGTTTGCATGCATATCGTGTGGTTTTGCACAAAACTGCGTCCGCGTCTACCAAAAGATGCATGTGCTTGCTTACAACGCGTTTTGGCACAAATCCTTGTGCGGGTGCTAAAAAGAGCAGCATCGGCATGCTTTTCACGTCGCTTGTTAGAAATCCACGTGCACGTTCTCCCAAAAGCACCATTTGCATGCATATCGCGTCGTTTTGCAGAAAACTGCGTCCGCGTCTATTAAAAGATGCATGTGCATGCTTAAAACGCGTTTTGGCACACAGCCATGTGCGGGTGCTTAAAAGAGCAGCATCGGCATGCTTTTCGCGTCGTTTGTAGAAATCCACGTGCGCGTTCTGCCATAAGCACCGTTTGCATGCATATCGTGTGGTTTTGCAGAAAACTGCGTCCGCGTCTACCAAAAGATGCATGCGCATGCTTAAAACGCGTTTTGGCACAAATCCATGTGCGGGTGCTAAAAAGAGCAGCATCGGCATGCTTTTCACGTCGCTTGGTAGAAGTCCACGTGCGCGTCCTGCCAAAAAACCATTTGCATGCATATCGAGTGGTTTTGCAGAATACTGCGTCCGCGTCTACCGAAAGATGCATGTGCATGCTTAAAACGCGTTTTGGCACAAATCCATGTGGGGGTGCTAAAAAGAGCAGCATCGGCATGCTTTTCACGTCGTTTGGTAGAAATCCACGTGCGCGTTCTGCCAAAAGCACAATTTGCATGCATATCGTGTGGTTTTGCAGAAAACTGAATCCGCGTCTACCAAAAGATGCATGTGCATGCTTAAAATGCGTTTTGGCACAAATCCATGTGCGGGTGCTAAAAAGAGCAGCATCGGCATGCTTTTCACGTCGCTTGGTAGAAATCCACGAGCACGTTCTCCCAAAAGCACCATTTGCATGCATATCGCGTCGTTTTGCAGAAAACTGCGCCGCGTCTACCAAAGATTCATGTGCATGCTTAAAACGAGTTTTGGCACAAATCCATGTGCGGGTGCTAAAAAGAGCAGCATCGGCATGCTTTTCACGTCGTTTCGTAGAAATCGACGTGCGCGTTCTGCCAAAAGCACCATTTGCATGCATATCGTGTGCTTTTGCAGAAAACTGTGTCCGCGTCTACCAAAAGATGCGTGTGCATGCTCAAAACGCGTTTTCGCACAAATTCATGTGCGGGTGCTAAAAAGAGCAGCATCGGCATGCTTTTCACGTCGCTTGGTAGAAATCCACGTGCGCGTTCTGCCAAAAGCACCATTTGCATGCATATCGTGTGGTTTTGCAGAAAACTGCATCCGCGTCTACCAAAAGATGCATGTGCATGCTCAAAATGCGTTTTGGCACAAATCCATGCGCGGGTGCTAAAAAGAGCAGCATCGGCATGCTTTTCACATCGTTTGGTAGACATCCACGTGCGCGTTCTGCCAAAAGCACCATTTGCATGCATATCATGTGGTTTTGCAGAAAACTGCGTCCGCGTCTACTAAAAGATGCATGTGCATGCTTATACCGCGTTTTGGCACAAATCCATGTGCGGGTGCTAAAAAGAGCAGCATCGGCATGCTTTTCACGTCGCTTGGTAGAAGTCCACGTGCGCGTCCTGCCAAAAAAAACCATTTGCATGCATATCGAGTGGTTTTTCGGAATACTGCGTCCGCGTCTACCGAAAGATGCATGTGCATGCTTAAAACGCGTTTTGGCACAAATCCATGTGCGGGTGCTAAAAAGAGCAGCATCGGCATGCTTTTCACGTCGTTTGGTAGAAATCCACGTGCGCGTTCTGCCATAAGCACCATTTGCATGCATATCGTGTGGTTTTGTAGAAAACTGCATCCGCGTCTACCAAAAGATGCATGTGCATGCTCAAAATGCGTGTTGGCACAAATCCATGCGCGGGTGCTAAAAAGAGCAGCATCGGCATGCTTTTCACATCGTTTGGTAGACATCCACGTGCGCGTTCTGCCAAAAGCACCATTTGCATGCATATCATGTGGTTTTGCAGAAAACTGCGTCCGCGTCTACTAAAAGATGCATGTGCATGCTTAAAACGCGTGTTGGCACAAATCCATGTGCGGGTGCTAAAAAGAGCAGCATCGGCATGCTTTTCACGTCGCTTGGTAGAAATCCACGTGCGCGTTCTGCCAAAAGCACCATTTGCATGCATATCGTGTGGTTTTGCAGGAAACTGCATCCGCGTCTACGAAAAGATGCATGTGCATGCTTAAAACGCGTTTTGGCACAAATCCATGTGCGGGTGCTAAAAAGAGCAGCATCGGCATGCTTTTCACGTCGCTTGGTAGAAATCCACGTGCGCGTTGTGCCAAAAAAAAACATTTGCATGCATATCGTGTGGTTTTGCAGAAAACTGCGTCCGCGTCTACCGAAAGATGCATGTGCTTGCTTAAAGCGCGTGTTGGCACAAATCCATGTGCGGGTGCTAAAAAGAGCAGCATTCGCATGCTTTTCACGTCGCTTGGTAGAAATCCACGTGCGCGTTCTGCCAAAAGCACCATTTGCATGCATATCGTGTGGTTTTGCAGGAAACTGCATCCGCGTCTACCAAAAGATGCATGTGCATGCTTAAAACGCGATTTGGCACAAATCCCTGTGCGGGTGCTAAAAAGAGCAGCATCGGCATGCTTTTCACGTCGCTTGGTAGAAATCCACGTGCGCGTTCTGCCAAAAAAACATTTGCATGCATATCGTGTGGTTTTGCAGAAAACTGCGTCCGCGTCTACCAAAAGATGCATGTGCTTGCTTAAAACGCGTTTTGGCACAAATCCATGTGCGGGTGCTAAAAAGAGCAGCATCGGCATGCTTTTCACGTCGCTTGCTAGAAATCCACGTGCACGTTCTCCCAAAAGCACCATTTGCATGCATATCGCGTCGTTTTGCAGAAAACTGCGTCCGCGTCTATTAAAAGATGCACGTGCATGCTTAAAACGCGTTTTGGCACAAATCCATGTGCGGGTGCTAAAAAGAGCTGCATCGGCATGCTTTTCACGTCGCTTGGTAGAAATCAACGTGCGCGTTCTGCCAAAAGCACCATTTGCATGCATATCGTGTGGTTTTGCAGAAAACTGCGTCCGAGTCTACCAAAAGATGCATGTGCATGCTTAAAACGCGTTTTGGCACAAATCCATGTCCGGGTGCTAAAAAGAGCAGCATCGGCACGCTTTTCACGTCGTTTGGTAGAAATCCACGTGCGCATTCTGCCAAAAGCACCATTTGCATGCTTATCGTGTGGTTTTGCACAAAACTGCATCCACGTCTACCAAAAGATGCATGTGCATGCTTAAAACGCGTTTTGGCACACAGCCATGTGCGGGTGCTAAAAAGAGCAGCATCGGCATGCTTTTCACGTCGTTTGTAGAAATCCACGTGCTTCGTTCTGCCATAAGCACCGTTTGCATGCATATCATGTGGTTTTGCACAAAACTGCGTCCGCGTCTACCAAAAGATGCATGTGCTTGCTTACAACGCGTTTTGGCACAAATCCTTGTGCGGGTGCTAAAAAGAGCAGCATCGGCATGCTTTTCACGTCGCTTGTTAGAAATCCACGTGCACGTTCTCCCAAAAGCACCATTTGCATGCATATCGCGTCGGTTTGCAGAAAACTGCGTCCGCGTCTATTAAAAGATGCATGTGCATGCTTAAAACGCGTTTTGGCACACAGCCATGTGCGGGTGCTTAAAAGAGCAGCATCGGCATGCTTTTCACGTCGTTTGTAGAAATCCACGTGCGCGTTCTGCCATAAGCACCGTTTGCATGCATATCGTGTGGTTTTGCAGAAAACTGCGTCCGCGTCTACCAAAAGATGCATGCGCATGCTTAAAACGCGTTTTGGCACAAATCCATGTGCGGGTGCTAAAAAGAGCAGCATCGGCATGCTTTTCACGTCGCTTGGTAGAAGTCCACGTGCGCGTCCTGCCAAAAAAACCATTTGCATGCATATCTAGTGGTTTTGCAGAATACTGCGTCCGCGTCTACCGAAAGATGCATGTGCATGCTTAAAACGCGTTTTGGCACAAATCCATGTGGGGGTGCTAAAAAGAGCAGCATCGGCATGCTTTTCACGTCGTTTGGTAGAAATCCACGTGCGCGTTCTGCCAAAAGCACCATTTGCATGCATATCGTGTGGTTTTGCAGAAAACTGAATCCGCGTCTACCAAAAGATGCATGTGCATGCTTAAAATGCGTTTTGGCACAAATCCATGTGCGGGTGCTAAAAAGAGCAGCATCGGCATGCTTTTCACGTCGCTTGGTAGAAATCCACGTGCGCGTTCTGCCAAAAGCACCATTTGCATGCATATCGTGTGGTTTTGCAGAAAACTGCGTCCGCGTCTACCAAAAGATGCATGTGCATGCTTAAAACGCGTTTTGGCACAAATCCATGTGCGGGTTCTAAAAAGAGCAGCATCGGCATGCTTTTCACGTCGTTTGGTAGAAATCGACGCGCGCGTTCTGCCAAAAGCACCATTTGCATGCATATCGTGTGCTTTTGCAGAAAACTGTGTCCGCGTCTACCAAAAGATGCGTGTGCATGCTCAAAACGCGTTTTGGCACAAATCCATGTGCCGGTGCTAAAAAGACCAGCATCGGCATGCTTTTCACGTCGTTTGGTAGAAATCCACGTGCGCGTTCTGCCATAAGCACCATTTGCATGCATATCGTGTGGTTTTGTAGAAAACTGCATCCGCGTCTACCAAAGATGCATGTGCATGCTTAAAACGAGTTTTGGCACAAATCCATGTGCGGGTGCTAAAAAGAGCAGCATCGGCATGCTTTTCACGTCGTTTCGTAGAAATCCACGTGCGCGTTCTGCCAAAAGCACCATTTGCATGCATATCGAGTGGTTTTTCAGAAAACTGCGTCCTCGTCTACCAAAAGATGCATGTGCATGCTTAAAACGCGTTTTGGCACAAATCCATGTGCGGGTGCTAAAAAGAGCAGCATTGGCACGCTTTTCACGTCGCTTGGTAGAAATCCACGAGCACGTTCTGCCAAAAGCACCATTTGCATGCATATCGCGTCGTTTTGCAGAAAACTGCGCCGCGTCTACCAAAGATGCATGTGCATGCTTAAAACGAGTTTTGGCACAAATCCATGTGCGGGTGCTAAAAAGAGCAGCATCGGCATGCTTTTCACGTCGTTTGGTAGAAATCGACGTGCGCGTTCTGCCAAAAGCACCATTTGCATGCATATCGTGTGCTTTTGCAGAAAACTGTGTCCGCGTCTACCAAAAGATGCGTGTGCATGCTCAAAACGCGTTTTCGCACAAATCCATGTACGGGTGCTAAAAAGAGCAGCATCGGCATGCTTTTCACGTCGCTTGGTAGAAATCCACGTGCGCGTTCTGCCAAAAGCACCATTTGCATGCACATCGTGTGGTTTTGCAGAAAACTGCATCCGCGTCTACCAAAAGATGCATGTGCATGCTTAAAATGCGTTTTGGCACAAATCCATGTGCGGGTGCTAAAAAGAGCAGCATCGGCATGCTTTTCACGTCGCTTGGTAGAAATCCACGAGCACGTTCTCCCATAAGCACCATTTGTATGCATATCGTGTGGTTTTGCAGAAAACTGCGTCCGCGTCTACCAAAAGATGCATGTGCATGCTTAAAACGCGTTTTGGCACAAATCCATGTGCGGGTGCTAAAAAGAGCAGCATCGGCATGCTTTTCACGTCGTTTGGTAGAAATCGACGCGCGCGTTCTCCCAAAAGCACCATTTGCATGCATATCGTGTGCTTTTGCAGAAAACTGTGTCCGCGTCTACCAAAAGATGCGTGTGCATGCTCAAAACGCGTTTTGGCACAAATCCATGTGCCGGTGCTAAAAAGACCAGCATCGGCATGCTTTTCACGTCGTTTGGTAGAAATCCACGTGCGCGTTCTGCCATAAGCACCATTTGCATGCATATCGTGTGGTTTTGTAGAAAACTGCATCCGCGTCTACCAAAAGATGCATGTGCATGCTCAAAATGCGTGTTGGCACAAATCCATGCGCGGGTGCTAAAAAGAGCAGCATCGGCATGCTTTTCACATCGTTTGGTAGAAATCGACGTGCGCGTTCTGCCAAAAGCACCATTTGCATGCATATCGTGTGGTTTTGCAGAAAACTGCGTCCTCGTCTACCAAAAGATGCATGTGCATGCTTAAAACGCGTTTTGGCACAAATCCATGTGCGGGTGCTAAAAAGAGCAGCATCGGCATGCTTTTCACGTCGCTTGGTAGAAGTCCAGGTGCGCGTCCTCCCAAAAAAACCATTTGCATGCATATCGAGTGGTTTTTCAGAATACTGCGTCCGCGTCTACCGAAAGATGCATGTGCATGCTTAAAACGCGTTTTGGCACAAATCATGTGCGGGTGCTAAAAAGAGCAGCATCGGCATGCTTTTCACGTCGTTTGGTAGAAATCCACGTGCGCGTTCTGCCAAAAGCACCATTTGCATGCATATCGTGTGGTTTTGCAGAAAACTGCATCCGCGTCTACCAAAAGATGCATGTGCATGGTTAAAATGCGTTTTGGCACAAAATCATGTGCGGGTGCTAAAAAGAGCAGCATTGGCACGCTTTTCACGTCGCTTGGTAGAAATCCACGAGCACGTTCTGCCAAAAGCACCATTTGCATGCATATCGCGTCGTTTTGCAGAAAACTGCGCCGCGTCTACCAAAGATGCATGTGCATGCTTAAAACGAGTTTTGGCACAAATCCATGTGCGGGTGCTAAAAAGAGCAGCATCGGCATGCTTTTCACGTCGTTTGGTAGAAATCGACGTGCGCGTTCTGCCAAAAGCACCATTTGCATGCATATCGTGTGCTTTTGCAGAAAACTGTGTCCGCGTCTACCAAAAGATGCATGTGCATGCTCAAAACGCATTTTGGCACAAATCCATGCGCGGGTGCTAAAAAGAGCAGCATCGGCATGCTTTTCACGTCGTTTGGTAGACATCCACGTGCGCGTTCTGCCAAAACCACCATTTGCATGCATATCATGTGGTTTTGCAGAAAACTGCGTCCGCGTCTACTAAAAGATGCATGTGCATGCTTAAAACGCGTGTTGGCACAAATCCATGTGCGGGTGCTAAAAAGAGCAGCATTCGCATGCTTTTCACGTCGCTTGGTAGAAATCCACGTGCGCGTTCTGCCAAAAGCACCATTTGCATGCATATCGTGTGGTTTTGCAGGAAACTGCATCCGCGTCTACCAAAAGATGCATGTGCATGCTTAAAACGCGTTTTGGCACAAATCCCTGTGCGGGTGCTAAAAAGAGCAGCATCGGCATGCTTTTCACGTCCCTTGGTAGAAATCCACGTGCGCGTTCTGCCAAAAAAACATTTGCATGCATATCGTGTGGTTTTGCAGAAAACTGCGTCCGAGTCTACCAAAAGATGCATGTGCATGCTTAAAACGCGTTTTGGCACAAATCCATGTCCGGGTGCTAAAAAGAGCAGCATCGGCATGCTTTTCACGTCGTTTGGTAGAAATCCACGTGCGCATTCTGCCAAAAGCACCATTTGCATGCTTATCGTGTGGTTTTGCACAAAACTGCATCCGCGTCTACCAAAAGATGCATGTGCATGCTTAAAACGCGTTTTGGCACACAGCCATGTGCGGGTGCCTAAAAGAGCAGCATCGGCATGCTTTTCACGTCGTTTGTAGAAATCCACGTGCGCGTTCTGCCATAAGCACCGTTTGCATGCATATCGTGTGGTTTTGCAGAAAACTGCGTCCGCGTCTACCAAAAGATGCATGCGCATGCTTAAAACGCGTTTTGGCACAAATCCATGTGCGGGTGCTAAAAAGAGCAGCATCGGCATGCTTTTCACGTCGCTTGGTAGAAGTCCACGTGCGCGTCCTGCCAAAAAAACCATTTGCATGCATATCGAGTGGTTTTTCAGAATACTGCGTCCGCGTCTACCGAAAGATGCATGTGCATGCTTAAAACGCGTTTTGGCACAAATCCATGTGCGGGTGCTAAAAAGAGCAGCATCGGCATGCTTTTCACGTCGTTTGGTAGAAATCCACGTGCGCGTTATGCCAAAAGCACCATTTGCATGCATATCGTGTGGTTTTGCAGAAAACTGCATCCGCGTCTACCAAAAGATGCATGTGCATGGTTAAAATGCGTTTTGGCACAAATCCATGTGCGGGTGCTAAAAAGAGCAGCATTGGCACGCTTTTCACGTCGCTTGGTAGAAATCCACGAGCACGTTCTGCCAAAAGCACCATTTGCATGCATATCGCGTCGTTTTGCAGAAAACTGCGCCGCGTCTACCAAAGATGCATGTGCATGCTTAAAACGAGTTTTGGCACAAATCCATGTGCGGGTGCTAAAAAGAGCAGCATCGGCATGCTTTTCACGTCGTTTGGTAGAAATCGACGTGCGCGTTCTGCCAAAAGCACCATTTGCATGCATATCGTGTGCTTTTGCAGAAAACTGTGTCCGCGTCTACCAAAAGATGCGTGTGCATGCTCAAAACGCGTTTTCGCACAAATCCATGTGCGGGTGCTAAAAAGAGCAGCATCGGCATGCTTTTCACGTGGCTTGGTAGAAATCCACGTGCGCGTTCTGCCAAAAGCACCATTTGCATGCATATCGTGTGGTTTTGCAGAAAACTGCATCCGCGTCTACCAAAAGATGCATGTGCATGCTTAAAATGCGTTTTGGCACAAATCCATGTGCGGGTGCTAAAAAGACCAGCATCGGCATGCTTTTCACGTCGTTTGGTAGAAATCCACGTGCGCGTTCTGCCATAAGCACCATTTGCATGCATATCGTGTGGTTTTGTAGAAAACTGCATCCGCGTCTACCAAAAGATGCATGTGCATGCTCAAAATGCGTGTTGGCACAAATCCATGCGCGGGTGCTAAAAAGAGCAGCATCGGCATGCTTTTCACATCGTTTGGTAGACATCCACGTGCGCGTTCTGCCAAAAGCACCATTTGCATGCATATCATGTGGTTTTGCAGAAAACTGCGTCCGCGTCTACTAAAAGATGCATGTGCATGCTTAAAACGCGTGTTGGCACAAATCCATGTGCGGGTGATAAAAAGAGCAGCATCGGCATGCTTTTCACGTCGCTTGGTAGAAATCCACGTGCGCGTTCTGCCAAAAGCACCATTTGCATGCATATCGTGTGGTTTTGCAGGAAACTGCATCCGCGTCTACCAAAAGATGCATGTGCATGCTTAAAACGCGTTTTGGCACAAATCCATGTGCGGGTGCTAAAAAGAGCAGCATCGGCTGGCTTTTCACGTCGCTTGGTAGAAATCCACGTGCGCGTTCTGCCAAAAAAAACATTTGCATGCATATCGTGTGGTTTTGCAGAAAACTGCGTCCGCGTCTACCGAAAGATGCATGTGCTCCCTTAAAGCGCGTTTTGGCACAAATCCATGTGCGGGTGCTAAAAAGAGCAGCATCGGCATGCTTTTCACGTCGCTTGGTAGAAATCAACGTGCGCGTTCTGCCAAAAGCACCATTTGTATGCATATCGTGTGGTTTTGCAGAAAACTGCGTCCGCGTCTACCAAAAGATGCATGTGCATGCTCAAAACGCATTTTGGCACAAATCCATGCGCGGGTGCTAAAAAGAGCAGCATCGGCATGCTTTTCACGTCGTTTGGTAGACATCCACGTGCGCGTTCTGCCAAAAGCACCATTTGCATGCATATCATGTGGTTTTGCAGAAAACTGCGTCCGCGTCTACTAAAAGATGCATGTGCATGCTTAAAACGCGTGTTGGCACAAATCCATGTGCGGGTGCTAAAAAGAGCAGCATTCGCATGCTTTTCACGTCGCTTGGTAGAAATCCACGTGCGTGTTCTGCCAAAAGCACCATTTGCATGCATATCGTGTGGTTTTGCAGGAAACTGCATCCGCGTCTACCAAAAGATGCATGTGCATGCTTAAAACGCGTTTTGGCACAAATCCATGTGCGGGTGCTAAAAAGAGCAGCATCGGCATGCTTTTCACGTCGCTTGGTAGAAATCCACGTGCGCGTTCTGCCAAAAAAAAACATTTGCATGCATATCGTGTGGTTTTGCAGAAAACTGCGTCCGCGTCTACCGAAAGATGCATGTGCATGCTTAAAACGCGTTTTGGCACAAATCCATGTGCGGGTGCTAAAAAGAGCAGCATCGGCATGCTTTTCACGTCGCTTGGTAGAAATCCACGTGCGCGTTCTGCCAAAAAAACATTTGCATGCATATCGTGTGGTTTTGCAGAAAACTGCGTCCGCGTCTACCGAAAGATGCATGTGCATGCTTAAAACGCGTTTTGGCACAAATCCATGTGCGGGTGCTAAAAAGAGCAGCATCGGCATGCTTTTCACGTCGCTTGGTAGAAATCCACGTGCACGTTCTCCCAAAAGCACCATTTGCATGCATATCGCGTCGTTTTGCAGAAAACTGCGTCCGAGTCTACCAAAAGATGCATGTGCATGCTTAAAACGCGTTTTGGCACAAATCCATGTCCGGGTGCTAAAAAGAGCAGCATCGGCATGCTTTTCACGTCGTTTGGTAGAAATCCACGTGCGCATTCTGCCAAAAGCACCATTTGCATGCTTATCGTGTGGTTTTGCACAAAACTGCATCCGCGTCTACCAAAAGATGCATGTGCATGCTTAAAACGCGTTTTGGCACAAATCCATGTCCGGGTGCTAAAAAGAGCAGCATCGGCATGCTTTTCACGTCGTTTGGTAGAAATCCACGTGCGCATTCTGCCAAAAGCACCATTTGCATGCTTATCGTGTGGTTTTGCACAAAACTGCATCCGCGTCTACCAAAAGATGCATGTGCATGCTTAAAACGCGTTTTGGCACACAGCCATGTGCGGGTGCTAAAAAGAGCAGCATCGGCATGCTTTTCACGTCGTTTGTAGAAATCCACGTGCGCGTTCTGCCATAAGCACCGTTTGCATGCATATCGTGTGGTTTTGCACAAAACTGCGTCCGCGTCTACCAAAAGATGCATGTGCTTGCTTACAACGCGTTTTGGCACAAATGCATGTGCGGGTGCTAAAAAGAGCAGCATCGGCATGCTTTTCACGTCGCTTGTTAGAAATCCACGTGCACGTTCTCCCAAAAGCACCATTTGCATGCATATCGCGTCGTTTTGCAGAAAACTGCGTCCGCGTCTATTAAAAGATGCATGTGCATGCTTAAAACGCGTTTTGGCACACAGCCATGTGCGGGTGCTTAAAAGAGCAGCATCGGCATGCTTTTCACGTCGTTTGTAGAAATCCACGTGCGCGTTCTGCCATAAGCACCGTTTGCATGCATATCGTGTGGTTTTGCAGAAAACTGCGTCCGCGTCTACCAAAAGATGCATGCGCATGCTTAAAACGCGTTTTGGCACAAATCCATGTGCGGGTGCTAAAAAGAGCAGCATCGGCATGCTTTTCACGTCGCTTGGTAGAAGTCCACGTGCGCGTACTGCCAAAAAAACCATTTGCATGCATATCGAGTGGTTTTGCAGAATACTGCGTCCGCGTCTACCGAAAGATGCATGTGCATGCTTAAAACGCGTTTTGGCACAAATCCATGTGTGGGTGCTAAAAAGAGCAGCATCGGCATGCTTTTCACGTCGTTTGGTAGAAATCCACGTGCGCGTTCTGCCAAAAGCACCATTTGCATGCATATCGTGTGGTTTTGCAGAAAACTGAATCCGCGTCTACCAAAAGATGCATGTGCATGCTTAAAATGCGTTTTGGCACAAATCCATGTGCGGGTGCTAAAAAGAGCAGCATCGGCATGCTTTTCACGTCGCTTGGTAGAAATCCACGAGCACGTTCTCCCAAAAGCACCATTTGCATGCATATCGCGTCGTTTTGCAGAAAACTGCGCCACGTCTACCAAAGATGCATGTGCATGCTTAAAACGAGTTTTGGCACAAATCCTTGTGCGGGTGCTAAAAAGAGCAGCATCGGCATGCTTTTCACGTCGTTTCGTAGAAATCCACGTGCGCTTTCTGCCAAAAGCACCATTTGTATGCATATCGTGTGGTTTTGCAGAAAACTGCGTCCTCGTCTACCAAAAGATGCATGTGCATGCTTAAAACGCGTTTTGGCACAAATCCATGTGCGGGTGCTAAAAAGAGCAGCATCGGCATGCTTTTCACGTCGTTTGGTAGAAATCGACGTGCGCGTTCTGCCAAAAGCACCATTTGCATGCATATCGTGTGCTTTTGCAGAAAACTGTGTCCGCGTCTACCAAAAGATGCGTGCGCATGCTCAAAATGCGTTTTGGCACAAATCCATGTGCGGGTGCTAAAAAGACCAGCATCGGCATGCTTTTCACGTCGCTTGGTAGAAATCCACGAGCACGTTCTCCCAAAAGCACCATTTGCATGCACATCGCGTCGTTTTGCAGAAAACTGCGCCGCGTCTACCAAAGATGCATGTGCATGCTTAAAACGAGTTTTGGCACAAATCCATGTGCAGGTGCTAAAAAGAGCAGCATCGGCATGCTTTTCACGTCGTTTCGTAGAAATCCACGTGCGCGTTCTGCCAAAAGCACCATTTGTATGCATATCGTGTGCTTTTGCAGAAAACTGTGTCCGCGTCTACCAAAAGATGCGTGTGCATGCTCAAAACGCGTTTTGGCACAAATCCATGTGCCGGTGCTAAAAAGACCAGCATCGGCATGCTTTTCACGTCGCTTGTTAGAAATCCACGCGCACGTTCTCCCAAAAGCACCATTTGCAAGCATATCGCGTCGTTTTGCAGAAAACTGCGTCCGCGTCTAATAAAAGATGCATGTGCATGCTTAAAACGCGTTTTGGCACACAGCCATGTGCGGGTGCTAAAAAGAGCAGCATCGGCATGCTTTTCACGTCGTTTGTAGAAATCCACATGCGCGTTCTGCCATAAGCACAGTTTGTATGCATATCGTGTGGTTTTGCAGAAAACTGCGTCCGCGTCTACCAAAAGATGCATGTGCATGCTTAAAACGAGTTTTGGCACAAATCCTTGTGCGGGTGCTAAAAAGAGCAGCATCGGCATGCTTTTCACGTCGTTTCGTAGAAATCCACGTGCGCTTTCTGCCAAAAGCACCATTTGTATGCATATCGTGTGGTTTTGCAGAAAACTGCGTCGTCGTCTACCAAAAGATGCATGTGCATGCTTAAAACGCGTTTTGGCACAAATCCAGGTGCGGGTGCTAAAAAGAGCAGCATCGGCATGCTTTTCACGTCGTTTCGTAGAAATCCACGTGCGCGTTCTGCCAAAAGCACCATTTGTATGCATATCGTGTGGTTTTGCAGAAAACTGCGTCCGCGTCTACCAAAAGATGCATGTGCATGCTTAAAACGCGTTTTGGCACAAATCCATGTGCGGGTGCTAAAAAGAGCAGCATCGGCACGCTTTTCACGTCGTTTGGTAGAAATCGACGCGCGCGTTCTGCCAAAAGCACCATTTGCATGCATATCGTGTGCTTTTGCAGAAAACTGTGTCCGCGTCTACCAAAAGATGCGTGTGCATGCTCAAAACGCGTTTTGGCACAAATCCATGTGCCGGTGCTAAAAAGAGCAGCATCGGCATGCTTTTCACGTCGCTTGTTAGAAATCCACGTGCACGTTCTCCCAAAAGCACCATTTGCATGCATATCGCGTCGTTTTGCAGAAAACTGCGTCCGCGTCTATTAAAAGATGCATGTGCATGCTTAAAACGCGTTTTGGCACACAGCCATGTGCGGGTGCTAAAAAGAGCAGCATCGGCATGCTTTTCACGTCGTTTGGTAGAAATCGACGCGCGCGTTCTGCCAAAAGCACCATTTGCATGCATATCGTGTGCTTTTGCAGAAAACTGTGTCCGCGTCTACCAAAAGATGCATGTGCATGCTTAAAACGCGTTTTGGCACAAATCCATGTGCGGGTGCTAAAAAGAGCAGCATCGGCATGCTTTTCACGTCGTTTGGTAGAAATCGACGCGCGCGTTCTGCCAAAAGCACCATTTTCATGCATATCGTGTGCTTTTGCAGAAAACTGTGTCCGCGTCTACCAAAAGATGCGTGTGCATGCTCAAAACGCGTTTTGGCACAAATCCATGTGCCGGTGCTAAAAAGACCAGCATCGGCATGCTTTTCACGTCGTTTGGTAGAAATCCACGTGCGCGTTCTGCCAAAAGCACCATTTGCATGCATATCGTGTGGTTTTGCAGAAAACTGCATCCGCGTCTACCAAAAGATGCATGTGCATGCTTAAAACGCGTTTTGGCACAAATACCTGTGCGGGTGCTAAAAAGAGCAGCATCGGCATGCTTTTCACGTCGTTTGGTAGAAATAAACGTGCGCGTTCTCCCAAAAGCACCATTTGCATGCATATCGCGTGCTTTTGCAGAAAACTGCATCCGCGTCTACCAAAAGATGCATGTGCATGCTTAAAACGCGTTTTGGCACAAATCCATGTGCGGGTGCTAAAAAGAGCAGCATCGGCATGCTTTTCACGTCGTTTGGTAGAAATCCACGTGGGCGTTCTGCCAAAAGCACCATTTGCATGCATATCGTGTGGTTTTGCAGAAAACTGCATCCGCGTCTACCAAAAGATGCATGTGCATGCTTAAAATGCGTTTTGGCACAAATCCATGTGCGGGTGCTAAAAAGAGCAGCATCGGCATGCTTTTCACGTCGCTTGGTAGAAATCCACGAGCACGTTCTCCCAAAAGCACCATTTGCATGCATATCGCGTCGTTTTGCAGAAAACTGCGCCGCGTCTACCAAAGATGCATGTGCATGCTTAAAACGCGTGTTGGCACAAATCCATGTGCGGGTGCTAAAAAGAGCAGCATTCGCATGCTTTTCACGTCGCTTGGTAGAAATCCACGTGCGCGTTCTGCCAAAAGCACCATTTGCATGCATATCGTGTGGTTTTGCAGGAAACTGCATCCGCGTCTACCAAAAGATGCATGTGCATGCTTAAAACGCGTTTTGGCACAAATCCCTGTGCGGGTGCTAAAAAGAGCAGCATCGGCATGCTTTTCACGTCCCTTGGTAGAAATCCACGTGCGCGTTCTGCCAAAAAAACATTTGCATGCATATCGTGTGGTTTTGCAGAAAACTGCGTCCGAGTCTACCAAAAGATGCATGTGCATGCTTAAAACGCGTTTTGGCACAAATCCATGTCCGGGTGCTAAAAAGAGCAGCATCGGCATGCTTTTCACGTCGTTTGGTAGAAATCCACGTGCGCATTCTGCCAAAAGCACCATTTGCATGCTTATCGTGTGGTTTTGCACAAAACTGCATCCGCGTCTACCAAAAGATGCATGTGCATGCTTAAAACGCGTTTTGGCACACAGCCATGTGCGGGTGCCTAAAAGAGCAGCATCGGCATGCTTTTCACGTCGTTTGTAGAAATCCACGTGCGCGTTCTGCCATAAGCACCGTTTGCATGCATATCGTGTGGTTTTGCAGAAAACTGCGTCCGCGTCTACCAAAAGATGCATGCGCATGCTTAAAACGCGTTTTGGCACAAATCCATGTGCGGGTGCTAAAAAGAGCAGCATCGGCATGCTTTTCACGTCGCTTGGTAGAAGTCCACGTGCGCGTCCTGCCAAAAAAACCATTTGCATGCATATCGAGTGGTTTTTCAGAATACTGCGTCCGCGTCTACCGAAAGATGCATGTGCATGCTTAAAACGCGTTTTGGCACAAATCCATGTGCGGGTGCTAAAAAGAGCAGCATCGGCATGCTTTTCACGTCGTTTGGTAGAAATCCACGTGCGCGTTATGCCAAAAGCACCATTTGCATGCATATCGTGTGGTTTTGCAGAAAACTGCATCCGCGTCTACCAAAAGATGCATGTGCATGGTTAAAATGCGTTTTGGCACAAATCCATGTGCGGGTGCTAAAAAGAGCAGCATTGGCACGCTTTTCACGTCGCTTGGTAGAAATCCACGAGCACGTTCTGCCAAAAGCACCATTTGCATGCATATCGCGTCGTTTTGCAGAAAACTGCGCCGCGTCTACCAAAGATGCATGTGCATGCTTAAAACGAGTTTTGGCACAAATCCATGTGCGGGTGCTAAAAAGAGCAGCATCGGCATGCTTTTCACGTCGTTTGGTAGAAATCGACGTGCGCGTTCTGCCAAAAGCACCATTTGCATGCATATCGTGTGCTTTTGCAGAAAACTGTGTCCGCGTCTACCAAAAGATGCGTGTGCATGCTCAAAACGCGTTTTCGCACAAATCCATGTGCGGGTGCTAAAAAGAGCAGCATCGGCATGCTTTTCATGTGGCTTGGTAGAAATCCACGTGCGCGTTCTGCCAAAAGCACCATTTGCATGCATATCGTGTGGTTTTGCAGAAAACTGCATCCGCGTCTACCAAAAGATGCATGTGCATGCTTAAAATGCGTTTTGGCACAAATCCATGTGCGGGTGCTAAAAAGACCAGCATCGGCATGCTTTTCACGTCGTTTGGTAGAAATCCACGTGCGCGTTCTGCCATAAGCACCATTTGCATGCATATCGTGTGGTTTTGTAGAAAACTGCATCCGCGTCTACCAAAAGATGCATGTGCATGCTCAAAATGCGTGTTGGCACAAATCCATGCGCGGGTGCTAAAAAGAGCAGCATCGGCATGCTTTTCACATCGTTTGGTAGACATCCACGTGCGCGTTCTGCCAAAAGCACCATTTGCATGCATATCATGTGGTTTTGCAGAAAACTGCGTCCGCGTCTACTAAAAGATGCATGTGCATGCTTAAAACGCGTGTTGGCACAAATCCATGTGCGGGTGATAAAAAGAGCAGCATCGGCATGCTTTTCACGTCGCTTGGTAGAAATCCACGTGCGCGTTCTGCCAAAAGCACCATTTGCATGCATATCGTATGGTTTTGCAGGAAACTGCATCCGCGTCTACCAAAAGATGGATGTGCATGCTTAAAACGCGTTTTGGCACAAATCCATGTGCGGGTGCTAAAAAGAGCAGCATCGGCTGGCTTTTCACGTCGCTTGGTAGAAATCCACGTGCGCGTTCTGCCAAAAAAAAACATTTGCATGCATATCGTGTGGTTTTGCAGAAAACTGCGTCCGCGTCTACCGAAAGATGCATGTGCTCCCTTAAAGCGCGTTTTGGCACAAATCCATGTGCGGGTGCTAAAAAGAGCAGCATCGGCATGCTTTTCACGTCGCTTGGTAGAAATCAACGTGCGCGTTCTGCCAAAAGCACCATTTGTATGCATATCGTGTGGTTTTGCAGAAAACTGCGTCCGCGTCTACCAAAAGATACATGTGCATGCTCAAAACGCATTTTGGCACAAATCCATGCGCGGGTGCTAAAAAGAGCAGCATCGGCATGCTTTTCACGTCGTTTGGTAGACATCCACGTGCGCGTTCTGCCAAAAGCACCATTTGCATGCATATCATGTGGTTTTGCAGAAAACTGCGTCCGCGTCTACTAAAAGATGCATGTGCATGCTTAAAACGCGTGTTGGCACAAATCCATGTGCGGGTGCTAAAAAGAGCAGCATTCGCATGCTTTTCACGTCGCTTGGTAGAAATCCACGTGCGTGTTCTGCCAAAAGCACCATTTGCATGCATATCGTGTGGTTTTGCAGGAAACTGCATCCGCGTCTACCAAAAGATGCATGTGCATGCTTAAAACGCGTTTTGGCACAAATCCATGTGCGGGTGCTAAAAAGAGCAGCATCGGCATGCTTTTCACGTCGCTTGGTAGAAATCCACGTGCGCGTTCTGCCAAAAAAAACATTTGCATGCATATCGTGTGGTTTTGCAGAAAACTGCGTCCGCGTCTACCGAAAGATGCATGTGCATGCTTAAAACGCGTTTTGGCACAAATCCATGTGCGGGTGCTAAAAAGAGCAGCATCGGCATGCTTTTCACGTCGCTTGGTAGAAATCCACGTGCGCGTTCTGCCAAAAAAACATTTGCATGCATATCGTGTGGTTTTGCAGAAAACTGCGTCCGCGTCTACCGAAAGATGCATGTGCATGCTTAAAACGCGTTTTGGCACAAATCCATGTGCGGGTGCTAAAAAGAGCAGCATCGGCATGCTTTTCACGTCGCTTGGTAGAAATCCACGTGCACGTTCTCCCAAAAGCACCATTTGCATGCATATCGCGTCGTTTTGCAGAAAACTGCGTCCGCGTCTATTAAAAGATGCACGTGCATGCTTAAAACGCGTTTTGGCACAAATCCATGTGCGGGTGCTAAAAAGAGCAGCATCGGCATGCTTTTCACGTCGCTTGGTAGAAATCAACGTGCGCGTTCTGCCAAAAGCACCATTTGCATGCATATCGTGTGGTTTTGCAGAAAACTGCGTCCGAGTCTACCAAAAGATGCATGTGCATGCTTAAAACGCGTTTTGGCACAAATCCATGTCCGGGTGCTAAAAAGAGCAGCATCGGCATGCTTTTCACGTCGTTTGGTAGAAATCCACGTGCGCATTCTGCCAAAAGCACCATTTGCATGCTTATCGTGTGGTTTTGCACAAAACTGCATCCGCGTCTACCAAAAGATGCATGTGCATGCTTAAAACGCGTTTTGGCACACAGCCATGTGCGGGTGCTAAAAAGAGCAGCATCGGCATGCTTTTCACGTCGTTTGTAGAAATCCACGTGCGCGTTCTGCCATAAGCACCGTTTGCATGCATATCGTGTGGTTTTGCACAAAACTGCGTCCGCGTCTACCTAAAGATGCATGTGCTTGCTTACAACGCGTTTTGGCACAAATGCATGTGCGGGTGCTAAAAAGAGCAGCATCGGCATGCTTTTCACGTCGCTTGTTAGAAATCCACGTGCACGTTCTCCCAAAAGCACCATTTGCATGCATATCGCGTCGTTTTGCAGAAAACTGCGTCCGCGTCTATTAAAAGATGCATGTGCATGCTTAAAACGCGTTTTGGCACACAGCCATGTGCGGGTGCTTAAAAGAGCAGCATCGGCATGCTTTTCACGTCGTTTGTAGAAATCCACGTGCGCGTTCTGCCATAAGCACCGTTTGCATGCATATCGTGTGGTTTTGCAGAAAACTGCGTCCGCGTCTACCAAAAGATGCATGCGCATGCTTAAAACGCGTTTTGGCACAAATCCATGTGCGGGTGCTAAAAAGAGCAGCATCGGCATGCTTTTCACGTCGCTTGGTAGAAGTCCACGTGCGCGTACTGCCAAAAAAACCATTTGCATGCATATCGAGTGGTTTTGCAGAATACTGCGTCCGCGTCTACCGAAAGATGCATGTGCATGCTTAAAACGCGTTTTGGCACAAATCCATGTGTGGGTGCTAAAAAGAGCAGCATCGGCATGCTTTTCACGTCGTTTGGTAGAAATCCACGTGCGCGTTCTGCCAAAAGCACCATTTGCATGCATATCGTGTGGTTTTGCAGAAAACTGAATCCGCGTCTACCAAAAGATGCATGTGCATGCTTAAAATGCGTTTTGGCACAAATCCATGTGCGGGTGCTAAAAAGAGCAGCATCGGCATGCTTTTCACGTCGCTTGGTAGAAATCCACGAGCACGTTCTCCCAAAAGCACCATTTGCATGCATATCGCGTCGTTTTGCAGAAAACTGCGCCACGTCTACCAAAGATGCATGTGCATGCTTAAAACGAGTTTTGGCACAAATCCTTGTGCGGGTGCTAAAAAGAGCAGCATCGGCATGCTTTTCACGTCGTTTCGTAGAAATCCACGTGCGCTTTCTGCCAAAAGCACCATTTGTATGCATATCGTGTGGTTTTGCAGAAAACTGCGTCCTCGTCTACCAAAAGATGCATGTGCATGCTTAAAACGCGTTTTGGCACAAATCCATGTGCGGGTGCTAAAAAGAGCAGCATCGGCATGCTTTTCACGTCGTTTGGTAGAAATCGACGTGCGCGTTCTGCCAAAAGCACCATTTGCATGCATATCGTGTGCTTTTGCAGAAAACTGTGTCCGCGTCTACCAAAAGATGCGTGCGCATGCTCAAAATGCGTTTTGGCACAAATCCATGTGCGGGTGCTAAAAAGAGCAGCATCGGCATGCTTTTCACGTCGCTTGGTAGAAATCCACGAGCACGTTCTCCCAAAAGCACCATTTGCATGCACATCGCGTCGTTTTGCAGAAAACTGCGCCGCGTCTACCAAAGATGCATGTGCATGCTTAAAACGAGTTTTGGCACAAATCCATGTGCAGGTGCTAAAAAGAGCAGCATCGGCATGCTTTTCACGTCGTTTCGTAGAAATCCACGTGCGCGTTCTGCCAAAAGCACCATTTGTATGCATATCGTGTGCTTTTGCAGAAAACTGTGTCCGCGTCTACCAAAAGATGCGTGTGCATGCTCAAAACGCGTTTTGGCACAAATCCATGTGCCGGTGCTAAAAAGACCAGCATCGGCATGCTTTTCACGTCGCTTGTTAGAAATCCACGCGCACGTTCTCCCAAAAGCACCATTTGCAAGCATATCGCGTCGTTTTGCAGAAAACTGCGTCCGCGTCTAATAAAAGATGCATGTGCATGCTTAAAACGCGTTTTGGCACACAGCCATGTGCGGGTGCTAAAAAGAGCAGCATCGGCATGCTTTTCACGTCGTTTGTAGAAATCCACATGCGCGTTCTGCCATAAGCACAGTTTGTATGCATATCGTGTGGTTTTGCAGAAAACTGCGTCCGCGTCTACCAAAAGATGCATGTGCATGCTTAAAACGAGTTTTGGCACAAATCCTTGTGCGGGTGCTAAAAAGAGCAGCATCGGCATGCTTTTCACGTCGTTTCGTAGAAATCCACGTGCGCTTTCTGCCAAAAGCACCATTTGTATGCATATCGTGTGGTTTTGCAGAAAACTGCGTCGTCGTCTACCAAAAGATGCATGTGCATGCTTAAAACGCGTTTTGGCACAAATCCAGGTGCGGGTGCTAAAAAGAGCAGCATCGGCATGCTTTTCACGTCGTTTCGTAGAAATCCACGTGCGCGTTCTGCCAAAAGCACCATTTGTATGCATATCGTGTGGTTTTGCAGAAAACTGCGTCCGCGTCTACCAAAAGATGCATGTGCATGCTTAAAACGCGTTTTGGCACAAATCCATGTGCGGGTGCTAAAAAGAGCAGCATCGGCACGCTTTTCACGTCGTTTGGTAGAAATCGACGCGCGCGTTCTGCCAAAAGCACCATTTGCATGCATATCGTGTGCTTTTGCAGAAAACTGTGTCCGCGTCTACCAAAAGATGCGTGTGCATGCTCAAAACGCGTTTTGGCACAAATCCATGTGCCGGTGCTAAAAAGAGCAGCATCGGCATGCTTTTCACGTCGCTTGTTAGAAATCCACGTGCACGTTCTCCCAAAAGCACCATTTGCATGCATATCGCGTCGTTTTGCAGAAAACTGCGTCCGCGTCTATTAAAAGATGCATGTGCATGCTTAAAACGCGTTTTGGCACACAGCCATGTGCGGGTGCTAAAAAGAGCAGCATCGGCATGCTTTTCACGTCGTTTGGTAGAAATCGACGCGCGCGTTCTGCCAAAAGCACCATTTGCATGCATATCGTGTGCTTTTGCAGAAAACTGTGTCCGCGTCTACCAAAAGATGCATGTGCATGCTTAAAACGCGTTTTGGCACAAATCCATGTGCGGGTGCTAAAAAGAGCAGCATCGGCATGCTTTTCACGTCGTTTGGTAGAAATCGACGCGCGCGTTCTGCCAAAAGCACCATTTTCATGCATATCGTGTGCTTTTGCAGAAAACTGTGTCCGCGTCTACCAAAAGATGCGTGTGCATGCTCAAAACGCGTTTTGGCACAAATCCATGTGCCGGTGCTAAAAAGACCAGCATCGGCATGCTTTTCACGTCGTTTGGTAGAAATCCACGTGCGCGTTCTGCCAAAAGCACCATTTGCATGCATATCGTGTGGTTTTGCAGAAAACTGCATCCGCGTCTACCAAAAGATGCATGTGCATGCTTAAAACGCGTTTTGGCACAAATACCTGTGCGGGTGCTAAAAAGAGCAGCATCGGCATGCTTTTCACGTCGTTTGGTAGAAATAAACGTGCGCGTTCTCCCAAAAGCACCATTTGCATGCATATCGCGTGCTTTTGCAGAAAACTGCATCCGCGTCTACCAAAAGATGCATGTGCATGCTTAAAACGCGTTTTGGCACAAATCCATGTGCGGGTGCTAAAAAGAGCAGCATCGGCATGCTTTTCACGTCGTTTGGTAGAAATCCACGTGGGCGTTCTGCCAAAAGCACCATTTGCATGCATATCGTGTGGTTTTGCAGAAAACTGCATCCGCGTCTACCAAAAGATGCATGTGCATGCTTAAAATGCGTTTTGGCACAAATCCATGTGCGGGTGCTAAAAAGAGCAGCATCGGCATGCTTTTCACGTCGCTTGGTAGAAATCCACGAGCACGTTCTCCCAAAAGCACCATTTGCATGCATATCGCGTCGTTTTGCAGAAAACTGCGCCGCGTCTACCAAAGATGCATGTGCATGCTTAAAACGAGTTTTGGCACAAATCCATGTGCGGGTGCTAAAAAGAGCAGCATCGGCATGCTTTTCACGTCGTTTGGTAGAAATCCACGTGCGCATTCTGCCAAAAGCACCATTTGCATGCTTATCGTGTGGTTTTGCACAAAACTGCATCCGCGTCTACCAAAAGATGCATGTGCATGCTTAAAACGCGTTTTGGCACACAGCCATGTGCGGGTGCTAAAAAGAGCAGCATCGGCATGCTTTTCACGTCGTTTGTAGAAATCCACGTGCGCGTTCTGCCATAAGCACCGTTTGCATGCATATCGTGTGGTTTTGCACAAAACTGCGTCCGCGTCTACCAAAAGATGCATGTGCTTGCTTACAACGCGTTTTGGCACAAATGCATGTGCGGGTGCTAAAAAGAGCAGCATCGGCATGCTTTTCACGTCGCTTGTTAGAAATCCACGTGCACGTTCTCCCAAAAGCACCATTTGCATGCATATCGCGTCGTTTTGCAGAAAACTGCGTCCGCGTCTATTAAAAGATGCATGTGCATGCTTAAAACGCGTTTTGGCACACAGCCATGTGCGGGTGCTTAAAAGAGCAGCATCGGCATGCTTTTCACGTCGTTTGTAGAAATCCACGTGCGCGTTCTGCCATAAGCACCGTTTGCATGCATATCGTGTGGTTTTGCAGAAAACTGCGTCCGCGTCTACCAAAAGATGCATGCGCATGCTTAAAACGCGTTTTGGCACAAATCCATGTGCGGGTGCTAAAAAGAGCAGCATCGGCATGCTTTTCACGTCGCTTGGTAGAAGTCCACGTGCGCGTACTGCCAAAAAAACCATTTGCATGCATATCGAGTGGTTTTGCAGAATACTGCGTCCGCGTCTACCGAAAGATGCATGTGCATGCTTAAAACGCGTTTTGGCACAAATCCATGTGTGGGTGCTAAAAAGAGCAGCATCGGCATGCTTTTCACGTCGTTTGGTAGAAATCCACGTGCGCGTTCTGCCAAAAGCACCATTTGCATGCATATCGTGTGGTTTTGCAGAAAACTGAATCCGCGTCTACCAAAAGATGCATGTGCATGCTTAAAATGCGTTTTGGCACAAATCCATGTGCGGGTGCTAAAAAGAGCAGCATCGGCATGCTTTTCACGTCGCTTGGTAGAAATCCACGAGCACGTTCTCCCAAAAGCACCATTTGCATGCATATCGCGTCGTTTTGCAGAAAACTGCGCCACGTCTACCAAAGATGCATGTGCATGCTTAAAACGAGTTTTGGCACAAATCCTTGTGCGGGTGCTAAAAAGAGCAGCATCGGCATGCTTTTCACGTCGTTTCGTAGAAATCCACGTGCGCTTTCTGCCAAAAGCACCATTTGTATGCATATCGTGTGGTTTTGCAGAAAACTGCGTCCTCGTCTACCAAAAGATGCATGTGCATGCTTAAAACGCGTTTTGGCACAAATCCATGTGCGGGTGCTAAAAAGAGCAGCATCGGCATGCTTTTCACGTCGTTTGGTAGAAATCGACGTGCGCGTTCTGCCAAAAGCACCATTTGCATGCATATCGTGTGCTTTTGCAGAAAACTGTGTCCGCGTCTACCAAAAGATGCGTGCGCATGCTCAAAATGCGTTTTGGCACAAATCCATGTGCGGGTGCTAAAAAGAGCAGCATCGGCATGCTTTTCACGTCGCTTGGTAGAAATCCACGAGCACGTTCTCCCAAAAGCACCATTTGCATGCACATCGCGTCGTTTTGCAGAAAACTGCGCCGCGTCTACCAAAGATGCATGTGCATGCTTAAAACGAGTTTTGGCACAAATCCATGTGCAGGTGCTAAAAAGAGCAGCATCGGCATGCTTTTCACGTCGTTTCGTAGAAATCCACGTGCGCGTTCTGCCAAAAGCACCATTTGTATGCATATCGTGTGCTTTTGCAGAAAACTGTGTCCGCGTCTACCAAAAGATGCGTGTGCATGCTCAAAACGCGTTTTGGCACAAATCCATGTGCCGGTGCTAAAAAGACCAGCATCGGCATGCTTTTCACGTCGCTTGTTAGAAATCCACGCGCACGTTCTCCCAAAAGCACCATTTGCAAGCATATCGCGTCGTTTTGCAGAAAACTGCGTCCGCGTCTAATAAAAGATGCATGTGCATGCTTAAAACGCGTTTTGGCACACAGCCATGTGCGGGTGCTAAAAAGAGCAGCATCGGCATGCTTTTCACGTCGTTTGTAGAAATCCACATGCGCGTTCTGCCATAAGCACAGTTTGTATGCATATCGTGTGGTTTTGCAGAAAACTGCGTCCGCGTCTACCAAAAGATGCATGTGCATGCTTAAAACGAGTTTTGGCACAAATCCTTGTGCGGGTGCTAAAAAGAGCAGCATCGGCATGCTTTTCACGTCGTTTCGTAGAAATCCACGTGCGCTTTCTGCCAAAAGCACCATTTGTATGCATATCGTGTGGTTTTGCAGAAAACTGCGTCCGCGTCTACCAAAAGATGCATGTGCATGCTTAAAACGCGTTTTGGCACAAATCCATGTGCGGGTGCTAAATGAGCAGCATCGGCATGTTTTTCACGTCGTTTGTAGAAATCGACGTGCGCGTTCTGCCAAAAGCACCATTTGCATGCATATCGTGTGGTTTTGCAGAAAACTGCGTCCGCGTCTACCAAAAGATGCATGTGCATGCTTAAAACGCATTTTGGCACAAATACATGTGCGGATGCTAAAAAGAGCAGCATCGGCATGCTTTTCACGTCGTTTGGTAGAAATCCACATGCGCGTTATGCCAAAAGCACCATTTGCATGCATAGCGTGTGGTTTTGCAGAAAACTGCGTCCGCGTCTACCAAAAGATGCATGTGCATGCTTAAAACGCGTTTTGGCACAAATCCATGTGCGGGTGCTAAAAAGAGCAGCATCGGCATGCTTTTCACGTCGCTTGGTAGAAATCCACGTGCGCGTTCTGCCAAAAAAAACATTTGCATGCATATCGTGTGGTTTTGCAGAAAACTGCGTCCGAGTCTACCAAAAGATGCATGTGCTTGCTTAAAACGCGTTTTGGCACAAATCCATGTGCGGGTGCTAAAAAGAGCAGCATCGGCGTGCTTTTCACGTCGCTTGTTAGAAATCCACGTGCACGTTCTCCCAAAAGCACCATTTGCATGCATATCGCGTCGTTTTGCAGAAAACTACGTCCGCGTCAATTAAAAGATGCATGTGCATGCTGAAAACGCGTTTTGGCACAAATCCATGTGCGGGTGCTAAAAAGAGCAGCATCAGCACTCTTTTCACGTCGTTTGGTATTAATCCACGTGCGCGTTCTGCCAAAAGCACCATTTGCATGCATATCTTGTGGTTTTGCATAAAACTGCATCCGCGTCTACCAAAAGATGCATGTGCATGCTTAAAACGCGTTTTGGCACAAATCCATGTGCGGGTGGTAAAAAGAGCAGCATCGGCATGCTTTTCACGTCGCTTGGTAGAAATCCACTTGCGCGTTCTGCCAAAAGCACCATTTGCATGCATTTCGTGTGGTTTTGCAGAAAACTGCATCCGCGTCTACAAAAGATGCATGTGCATGCTTAAAATGCGTTTTGGCACAAATCCATGTGCGGGTGCTAAAAAGAGCAGCATCGGCATGCTTTTCACGTCGCTTGGTAGAAATTCACGAGTACGTTCTCCCAAAAGCACCATTTGCATGCATATCGCGTCGTTTTGCAGAAAACTGCACCGCGTCTACCAAAGATGCATGTGCATGCTTAAAACGAGTTTTGGCACAAATCCATGTGCGGGTGCTAAAAAGAGCAGCATCGGCATGCTTTTCACGTCGTTCGGTAGAAATCCACGTGCGCGTTCTGCCAAAAGCACCATTTTCATGCATATCGTGTGCTTTTGCAGAAAACTGTATCCGCGTCTACCAAAAGATGCGTGTGCATGCTCAAAACGCGTTTTAGCACAAATCCATGTGCCGGTGCTAAAAAGACCAGCATCGGCATGCTTTTCACGTCGTTTGGTAGAAATCCACGTGCGCGTTCTGCCAAAAGCACCATTTGCATGCATATCGTGCGGTTTTGCAGAAAACTGCGTCCTCGTCTACCAAAAGATGCATGTGCATGCTTAAAACGCATTTTGGCACAAATCCATGCGCGGGTGCTAAACAGAGCAGCATCGGCATGCTTTTGACGTCGTTTGGTATAAATCCACGTGCGCGTTCTGTCAAAAGCACCATTTGCATGCATATCGTGTGGTTTTGCAGAAACCTGCATCCGCGTCTACCAAAAGATGCATGTGCATGCTTAAAACGCGTGTTGGCACAAATCCATGTGCGGGTGCTAAAAAGAGCAGCATCGGCATGCTTTTCACGTCGCTTGGTAGAAATCCACGTGCGCGTTCTGCCAAAAAAAACATTTGCATGCATATCGTGTGGTTTTGCAGAAAACTGCGTCCGCGTCTACCGAAAGATGCATGTGCTTGCTTAAAACGCGTTTTGGCACAAATCCATGTGCGGGTGCTAAAAAGAGCAGCATCGGCATGCTTTTCACGTCGCTTGGTAGAAATCAACGTGCGCGTTCTGCCAAAAGCACCATTTGCATGCATATCGTGTGGTTTTGCAGAAAACTGCGTCCGCGTCTACCAAAAGATGCATGTGCATGCTGAAAACGCGTTTTGGCACAAATCCATGCGCGGGTGCTAAAAAGAGCAGCATCGGCATGCTTTTCACGTCGTTTGGTAGACATCCACGTGCGCGTTCTGCCAAAAGCACCATTTGCATGCATATCATGTGGTTTTGCAGAAAACTGCGTCCGCGTCTACTAAAAGATGCATGTGCATGCTTAAAACGCGTGTTGGCACAAATCCATGAGCGGGTGCTAAAAAGAGCAGCATCGGCATGCTTTTCACGTCGCTTGGTAGAAATCCACGTGCGCGTTCTGCCAAAAGCACCATTTGCATGCATATCGTGTGGTTTTGCAGGAAACTGCATCCGCGTCTACCAAAAGATGCATGTGCATGCTTAAAACGCGTTTTGGCACAAATCCATGTGCGGGTGCTAAAAAGAGCAGCATCGGCATGCTTTTCACATCGTTTGGTAGACATCCACGTGCGCGTTCTGCCAAAAGCACCATTTGCATGCATATCGTGTGGTTTTGCAGGAAACTGCATCCGCGTCTACCAAAAGATGCATGTGCATGCTTAAAACGCGTTTTGGCACAAATCCATGTGCGGGTGCTAAAAAGAGCAGCATCGGCATGCTTTTCACGTCGCTTGGTAGAAATCCACGTGCGCGTTCTGCCAAAAAAAAAACATTTGCATGCATATCGTGTGGTTTTGCAGAAAACTGCGTCCGCGTCTACCAAAAGATGCATGTGCTTGCTTAAAACGCGTTTTGGCACAAATCAATGTGCGGGTGCTAAAAAGAGCAGCATCGGCATGCTTTTCACGTCGCTTGTTAGAAATCCACGTGCACGTTCTCCAAAAGCACCATTTGCATGCATATCGCGTCGTTTTGCAGAAAACTGCGTCCGCGTCTATTAAAAGATGCATGTGTGCATGCTTAAAACGCGTTTTGGCACAAATCCATGTGCGGGTGCTAAAAAGAGCAGCATCGGCATGCTTTTCACGTCGCTTGGTAGAAATCAACGTGCGCGTTCTGCCAAAAGCACCATTTGCATGCATATCGTGTGGTTTTGCAGAAAACTGCGTCCGCGTCTACCAAAAGATGCATGTGCATGCTTAAAACGCGTTTTGGCACAAATCCATGTCCGGGTGCTAAAAAGAGCAGCATCGGCATGCTTTTCACGTCGTTTGGTAGAAATCCACGTGCGCGTTCTGCCAAAAGCACCATTTTCATGCATATCGTGTGCTTTTGCAGAAAACTGTGTCCGCGTCTACCAAAAGATGCGTGTGCATGCTCAAAACGCGTTTTAGCACAAATCCATGTGCCGGTGCTAAAAAGACCAGCATCGGCATGCTTTTCACGTCGTTTGGTAGAAATCCACGTGCGCCTTCTGCCAAAAGCACCATTTGCATGCATATCGTGCGGTTTTGCAGAAAACTGCGTCCTCGTCTACCAAAAGATGCATGTGCATGCTTAAAACGCATTTTGGCACAAATCCATGCGCGGGTGCTAAACAGAGCAGCATCGGCATGTTTTTGACGTCGTTTGGTATAAATCCACGTGCGCGTTCTGTCAAAAGCACCATTTGCATGCATATCTTGTGGTTTTGCAGAAACCTGCATCCGCGTCTACCAAAAGATGCATGTGCATGCTTAAAACGCGTTTTGGCACAAATCCATGCGCGGGTGCTAAAAAGAGCAGCATCGGCATGCTTTTCACATCGTTTGGTAGACATCCACGTGCGCGTTCTGCCAAAAGCACCATTTGCATGCATATCATGTGGTTTTGCAGAAAACTGCGTCCGCGTCTACTAAAAGATGCATGTGCATGCTTAAAACGCGTGTTGGCACAAATCCATGTGCGGGTGCTAAAAAGAGCAGCATCGGCATGCTTTTCACGTCGCTTGGTAGAAATCCACGTGCGCGTTCTGCCAAAAAAAAACATTTGCATGCATATCGTGTGGTTTTGCAGAAAACTGCGTCCTCGTCTACCAAAAGATGCATGTGCATGCTTAAAACGCATTTTGGCACAAATCCATGCGCGGGTGCTAAACAGAGCAGCATCGGCATGTTTTTGACGTCGTTTGGTATAAATCCACGCGCGCGTTCTGTCAAAAGCACCATTTGCATGCATATCGTGTGGTTTTGCAGAAACCTGCATCCGCGTATACCAAAAGATGCATGTGCATGCTTAAAACGCGTTTTGGCACAAATCCATGCGCGGGTGCTAAAAAGAGCAGCATCGGCATGCTTTTCACATCGTTTGGTAGACATCCACGTGCGCGTTCTGCCAAAAGCACCATTTGCATGCATATCGTGCGGTTTTGCAGAAAACTGCGTCCTCGTCTACCAAAAGATGCATGTGCATGCTTAAAACGCATTTTGGCACAAATCCATGCGCGGGTGCTAAACAGAGCAGCATCGGCATGTTTTTGACGTCGTTTGGTATAAATCCACGTGCGCGTTCTGTCAAAAGCACCATTTGCATGCATATCGTGTGGTTTTGCAGAAACCTGCATCCGCGTCTACCAAAAGATGCATGTGCATGCTCAAAACGCGTTTTGGCACAAATCCATGCGCGGGTGCTAAAAAGAGCAGCATCGGCATGCTTTTCACATCGTTTGGTAGACATCCACGTGCGCGTTCTGCCAAAAGCACCATTTGCATGCATATCATGTGGTTTTGCAGAAAACTGCGTCCGCGTCTACTAAAAGATGCATGTGCATGCTTAAAACGCGTGTTGGCACAAATCCATGTGCGGGTGCTAAAAAGAGCAGCATCGGCATGCTTTTCACGTCGCTTGGTAGAAATCCACGTGCGCGTTCTGCCAAAAAAACATTTGCATGCATATCGTGTGGTTTTGCAGAAAACTGCGTCCGCGTCTACCGAAAGATGCATGTGCTTGCTTAAAACGCGTTTTGGCACAAATCCATGTGCGGGTGCTAAAAAGAGCAGCATCGGCATGCTTTTCACGTCGCTTGGTAGAAATCAACGTGCGCGTTCTGCCAAAAGCACCATTTGCATGCATATCGTGTGGTTTTGCAGAAAAATGCGTCCGCGTCTACCAAAAGATGCATGTGCATGCTGAAAACGCGTTTTGGCACAAATCCATGCGCGGGTGCTAAAAAGAGCAGCATCGGCATGCTTTTCACGTCGTTTGGTAGACATCCACGTGCGCGTTCTGCCAAAAGCACCATTTGCATGCATATCATGTGGTTTTGCAGAAAACTGCGTCCGCGTCTACTAAAAGATGCATGTGCATGCTTAAAACGCGTGTTGGCACAAATCCATGAGCGGGTGCTAAAAAGAGCAGCATCGGCATGCTTTTCACGTCGCTTGGTAGAAATCCACGTGCGCGTTCTGCCAAAAGCACCATTTGCATGCATATCGTGTGTTTTTGCAGGAAACTGCATCCGCGTCTACCAAAAGATGCATGTGCATGCTTAAAACGCGTTTTGGCACAAATCCATGTGCGGGTGCTAAAAAGAGCAGCATCGGCATGCTTTTCACGTCGCTTGGTAGAAATCCACGTGCGCGTTCTGCCAAAAAAAAGACATTTGCATGCATATCGTGTGGTTTTGCAGAAAACTGCGTCCGCGTCTACCAAAAGATGCATGTGCTTGCTTAAAACGCGTTTTGGCACAAATCAATGTGCGGGTGCTAAAAAGAGCAGCATCGGCATGCTTTTCACGTCGCTTGTTAGAAATCCACGTGCACGTTCTCCCAAAAGCACCATTTGCATACATATCGCGTCGTTTTGCAGAAAACTGCGTCCGCGTCTATTAAAAGATGCATGTGCATGCTTAAAACGCGTTTTGGCACAAATCCATGTGCGGGTGCTAAAAAGAGCAGCATCGGTATGCTTTTCACGTCGCTTGGTGGAAATCAACGTGCGCGTTCTGCCAAAAGCACCATTTGCATGCATATCGTGTGGTTTTGCAGAAAACTGCGTCCGCGTCTACCAAAAGATGCATGTGCATGCTTAAAACGCGTTTTGGCACAAATCCATGTCCGGGTGCTAAAAAGAGCAGCATCGGCATGCTTTTCACGTCGTTTGGTAGAAATCCACGTGCGCATTCTGCCAAAAGCGCCATTTGCATGCTTATCGTGTGGTTTTGCTGAAAACTGCATCCGCGTCTACCAAAAGATGCATGTGCATTCTTAAAACGCGTTTTGGCACACAGCCATGTGCGGGTGCTAAAAAGAGCAGCATCGGCATGCTTTTCACGTCGCTTGGTAGAAATCAACGTGCGCGTTCTGCCAAAAGCACCATTTGCATGCATATCGTGTGGTTTTGCAGAAAACTGCGTCCGCGTCTACCAAAAGATGCATGTGCATGCTTAAAACGCGTTTTGGCACAAATCCATGTGCGGGTGCTAAAAAGAGCAGCATCGGCATGCTTTTCACGTGGCTTGTTAGAAATCCACATGCACGTTCTCCCCAAAGCACCATTTGCATGCATATCGCGTCGTTTTGCAGAAAACTGCGTCCGCGTCTATTAAAAGATGCATGTGCATGCTTAAAACGTGTTTTGGCACAAATCCATGTGCGGGTGCTAAAAAGAGCAGCATCGGCATGCTTTTCACGTCGCTTGGTAGAAATCAACGTGCGCGTTCTGCCAAAAGCACCATTTGCATGCATATCGTGTGGTTTTGCAGAAAACTGCGTCCGCGTCTACCAAAAGATGCATGTGCATGCTCAAAGCGCATTTTGGCACAATTCCATGTGCGGGTGCTAAACCGAGCAGCATCAGCATGCTTTCACGTCGTTTGGTATAAATCCACGTGCGCGTTCTACCAGAAGCACCATTTGCATGCATATCGTGTGGTTTTGCAGAAAACTTCGTCCGCGTCTCCTAAAAGATGCATGTGTATGCTTAAATCGCGTTTTGGCACAAATCCATGTGCGGGTGCTAAAAAGAGCAGCATCGGCATGCTTTTCACGTCGCTTGGTAGAAATCCACGTGCGCGTTCTGCCAACAGCACCATTTGCATGCATATCGTGTCGTTTTGCAGAAAACTGCGTCCGCGTCTACCAAAAGATGCATGTGCATGCTTAAAACGCGTTTTGGCACAAATCCATGTGCGGGTGCTAAATGAGCAGCATCGGCATGTTTTTCACGTCGTTTGTAGAAATCGACGTGCGCGTTCTGCCAAAAGCACCATTTGCATGCATATCGTGTGGTTTTGCAGAAAACTGCGTCCGCGTCTACCAAAGATGCATGTGCATGCTTAAAACAAGTTTTGGCACAATTCCATGGGCGGGTGCTAAAAAGAGCAGCATCGGCATGCTTTTCACGTCGTTTGGTAGAAATCCACGTGCGCGTTCTGCCAAAAGCACCATTTGCATGCATATCGTGTGGTTTTGCAGAAAACTGCGTCCGCGTCTACCAAAAGATGCATGTGCATGCTTAAAACGCGTTTTGGCACAAATCCATGTGCGGGTGCTAAAAAGAGCAGCATCGGCATGCTTTTCACGTCGTTTGGTAGAAGTCCACGTGCGCGTTCTGCCAAAAAAACCATTTGCATGCATATCGAGTGGTTTTGCAGAATACTGCGTCCGCGTCTACCGAAAGATGCATGTGCATGCTTAAAACGCGTTTTGGCACAAATCCATGCGCGGGTGCTAAAAAGAGCAGCATCGGCATGCTTTTCACGTCGTTTGGTAGAAATCCACGTGCACGTTCTCCCAAAAGCACCATTTGCATACATATCGCGTCGTTTTGCAGAAAACTGCGTCCGCGTCTATTAAAAGATGCATGTGCATGCTTAAAACGCGTTTTGGCACAAATCCATGTGCGGGTGCTAAAAAGAGCAGCATCGGTATGCTTTTCACGTCGCTTGGTGGAAATCAACGTGCGCGTTCTGCCAAAAGCACCATTTGCATGCATATCGTGTGGTTTTGCAGAAAACTGCGTCCGCGTTCTACCAAAAGATGCATGTGCATGCTTAAAACGCGTTTTGGCACAAATCCATGTCCGGGTGCTAAAAAGAGCAGCATCGGCATGCTTTTCACGTCGTTTGGTAGAAATCCACGTGCGCATTCTGCCAAAAGCGCCATTTGCATGCTTATCGTGTGGTTTTGCTGAAAACTGCATCCGCGTCTACCAAAAGATGCATGTGCATTCTTAAAACGCGTTTTGGCACACAGCCATGTGCGGGTGCTAAAAAGAGCAGCATCGGCATGCTTTTCACGTCGCTTGGTAGAAATCAACGTGCGCGTTCTGCCAAAAGCACCATTTGCATGCATATCGTGTGGTTTTGCAGAAAACTGCGTCCGCGTCTACCAAAAGATGCATGTGCATGCTTAAAACGCGTTTTGGCACAAATCCATGTGCGGGTGCTAAAAAGAGCAGCATCGGCATGCTTTTCACGTGGCTTGTTAGAAATCCACATGCACGTTCTCCCCAAAGCACCATTTGCATGCATATCGCGTCGTTTTGCAGAAAACTGCGTCCGCGTCTATTAAAAGATGCATGTGCATGCTTAAAACGTGTTTTGGCACAAATCCATGTGCGGGTGCTAAAAAGAGCAGCATCGGCATGCTTTTCACGTCGCTTGGTAGAAATCAACGTGCGCGTTCTGCCAAAAGCACCATTTGCATGCATATCGTGTGGTTTTGCAGAAAACTGCGTCCGCGTCTACCAAAAGATGCATGTGCATGCTCAAAGCGCATTTTGGCACAATTCCATGTGCGGGTGCTAAACCGAGCAGCATCAGCATGCTTTTCACGTCGTTTGGTATAAATCCACGTGCGCGTTCTACCAGAAGCACCATTTGCATGCATATCGTGTGGTTTTGCAGAAAACTTCGTCCGCGTCTCCTAAAAGATGCATGTGTATGCTTAAATCGCGTTTTGGCACAAATCCATGTGCGGGTGCTAAAAAGAGCAGCATCGGCATGCTTTTCACGTCGCTTGGTAGAAATCCACGTGCGCGTTCTGCCAACAGCACCATTTGCATGCATATCGTGTCGTTTTGCAGAAAACTGCGTCCGCGTCTACCAAAAGATGCATGTGCATGCTTAAAACGCGTTTTGGCACAAATCCATGTGCGGGTGCTAAATGAGCAGCATCGGCATGTTTTTCACGTCGTTTGTAGAAATCGACGTGCGCGTTCTGCCAAAAGCACCATTTGCATGCATATCGTGTGGTTTTGCAGAAAACTGCGTCCGCGTCTACCAAAGGTGCATGTGCATGCTTAAAACAAGTTTTGGCACAATTCCATGGGCGGGTGCTAAAAAGAGCAGCATCGGCATGCTTTTCACGTCGTTTGGTAGAAATCCACGTGCGCGTTCTGCCAAAAGCACCATTTGCATGCATATCGTGTGGTTTTGCAGAAAACTGCGTCCGCGTCTACCAAAAGATGCATGTGCATGCTTAAAACGCGTTTTGGCACAAATCCATGTGCGGGTGCTAAAAAGAGCAGCATCGGCATGCTTTTCACGTCGTTTGGTAGAAGTCCACGTGCGCGTTCTGCCAAAAAAACCATTTGCATGCATATCGAGTGGTTTTGCAGAATACTGCGTCCGCGTCTACCGAAAGATGCATGTGCATGCTTAAAACGCGTTTTGGCACAAATCCATGCGCGGGTGCTAAAAAGAGCAGCATCGGCATGCTTTTCACGTCGTTTGGTAGAAATCCACGTGCGCGTTCTGCCAAAAGCACCATTTGCATGCATATCGTGTGGTTTTGCAGAAAACTGCGTCCGCGTCTACCAAAAGATGCATGTGCATGCTTAAAACGCGTTTTGGCACAAATCCATGTGCGGGTGCTAAAAAGAGCAGCATCGGCATGCTTTTCACGTCGCTTGGTAGAAATCCACGTGCGCGTTCTGCCAAAAGCACCATTTGCATGCATATCGTGTGGTTTTGCAGAAAACTGCATCCGCGCCTACCAAAAGATGCATGTGCATGCTTAAAATGCGTTTTGGCACAAATCCATGTGCGGGTGCTAAAAAGAGCAGCATCGGCATGCTTTTCACGTCGCTTGCGTCGCTTTCACGTCGTTTGCCAATGCTGCTCTTTTTAGCACCCGCACATGGATTTGTGCCAAAACGCGTTTTAAGCATGAATATGCAACTTTTGGTAGACGAGGATGCAGTTTTCTGCAAAACCACACGATATGCATGCAAATGACGCTTTTGGCAGAACGCGCGTGTGGATTTCTACCAAACGACGTGAAAAGCATGCCAATGCTGCTCTTTTTAGCACCCGCACATGGGTTTGTGCCAAAACGCGTTTTAAGCATGAATATGCAACTTTTGGTAGACGAGGATGCAGTTTTCTGCAAAACCACACGATATGCATGCAAATGACGCTTTTGGCAGAACGCGCGTGTGGATTTCTACCAAACGACGTGAAAAGCATGCCAATGCTGCTCTTTTTAGAACCCGCACATGGATTTGTGCCAAAACGCGTTTTAAGCATGAATATGACACTTTTGGTAGACGAGGATGCAGTTTTCTGCAAAACCACACGATATGCATGCAAATGACGCTTTTGGCAAAACGCGCGTGTGGATTTCTACCAAACAAGGTGAAAACCATGCCAATGCTGCTCTTTTTAGCACCCGCACATGGATTTCTGCCAAAACGCGTTTTAAGCATGAATATGCAACTTTTGGTAGACGAGGATGCAGTTTTCTGCAAAACCACACGCTATGCATGCAAATGACGCTTTTGGCAAAACGCGCGTGTGGATTTCTACCAAACGACGTGAAAAGCATGCCAATGCTGCTCTTTTTAGAACCCGCACATGGATTTGTGCCAAAACGCGTTTTAAGCATGAATATGACACTTTTGGAAGACGAGGATGCAGTTTTCTGCAAAACCACACGATATGCATGCAAATGGTGCTTTTGGGAGAACGCGCGTGTGGATTTCTACCAAACGACGTGAAAAGCATGCCAATGCTGCTCCTTTTAGAACCCGCACATGGATTTGTGCCAAAACGCGTTTTAAGCATGAATATGACACTTTTGGTAGACGAGGATGCAGTTTTCTGCAAAACCACACGATATGCATGCAAATGGTGCTTTTGGGAGAACGCCCGTGTGGATTTCTACCAAACGACGTGAAAAGCATGCCAATGCTGCTCTTTTTAGCACGCGCTCATGTATTTGTGCCAAAACGCGTTTTAAGCATGAATATGCAACTTTTGGTAGACGAGGATGCAGTTTTCTGCAAAACCACACGATATGCATGCAAATGGTGCTTTTGGCAGAACGCGCGTGTGGATTTCAACCAACGACGTGAAAAGCATGCCAATGCTGCTCTTTTTAGCACCCGCACATGGATTTGTGCCAAAACGCGTTTTAAGCATGAATATGAAACTTTTGGTAGACGAGGATGCAGTTTTCTGCAAAACCACACGATATACATGCAAATGACGCTTTCGGCAGAACGCGCGTGTGGATTTCTACCAAACGACTTGAAAAGCATGCCAATGCTGCTCTTTTTAGAACCCGCACATAGATTTGTGCTAAAACGCGTTTTAAGCATGAATATGACACTTTTGGTAGACGAGGATGCAGTTTTCTGCAAAACCACACGATATGCATGCAAATGGTGCTTTTGGCAGAACGCGCGTGTGGATTTCAACCAAACGACGTGAAAAGCATGCCAATGCTGCTCTTTTTAGCACCCGCACATGGATTTGTGCCAAAACGCGTTTTAAGCATGAATATGAAACTTTTGGTAGACGAGGATGCAGTTTTCTGCAAAACCACACGATATACATGCAAATGACGCTTTCGGCAGAACGCGCGTGTGGATTTCTACCAAACGACGTGAAAAGCATGCCAATGCTGCTCTTTTTAGAACCCGCACATGGATTTGTGCCAAAACGCGTTTTAAGCATGATTATGACACTTTTGGTAGACGAGGATGCAGTTTTCTGCAAAACCACACGATATGCATGCAAATGGTGCTTTTGGCAGAACGCGCGTGTGGATTTCAACCAAACGACGTGAAAAGCATGCCAATGCTGCTCTTTTTAGCACCCGCACATGGATTTGTGCCAAAACGCGTTTTAAGCATGAATATGAAACTTTTGGTAGACGAGGATGCAGTTTTCTGCAAAACCACACGATATACATGCAAATGACGCTTTCGGCAGAACGCGCGTGTGGATTTCTACCAAACGACGTGAAAAGCATGCCAATGCTGCTCTTTTTAGAACCCGCACATGGATTTGTGCCAAAACGCGTTTTAAGCATGATTATGACACTTTTGGTAGACG